>NC_090887.1:5724893-5757393 GCF_036669925.1 Montipora capricornis
AGACCAGAAAGGAAACTTACGGTTTCCATGGTAATTACAGTTTCCATATACTGGTTAATGGATGAGTGAAAGAGGCTAAAAGTTAAATAAACATGACTGATAGCATTAATATGGAAAAGTCTCGGTTCTTTCAACTTAACGACTTAATTTAACATAAAAACGTGCAAAACGAGTACAAATACTCCCCGATGTTGTACATTTGTCTGTACTGTTTATCAACTGAATGTAAAGTTGCAGAAACATCTCTTTTTTTGATCAGGCGCGTCTGGAAATTTTGTAATACAATGGGTCATTATTCTTCTTATGGGATAAGGAGAGTCTTTTGCTTCGAGTTCTACAAGTCTTATTTTTCTGGAAGATAAAAGTGTTCCCAAAGGATTACATACCACATAACGAATTCAGCCATAGTGTTAAAGTATTTCGCTCGCTCCTAAAAAGGTGAGGGGATGGTTAATATGTTTCAAATCGAAAGATATTTTCGAGTACTCAAGGCCTTTTTGATACCAATAAGCTGGTTCTCCTTAAAGGGTCGTAGGTGAAAAAACAAAGAAATAAAATGAAATTCTTTGTTCTTGTTATAGTCCAGTCATGATTCTTATGATTCTCAAGCCAATTTTAAATTTATATAGATCCAATTTGAGCGAAATGCGAGTGCCTGATGGACATGCAATCCAAATTTTGCTATGGCCGAGGGTTTACATAATGACCTCGTGAAAACAATGGTTTATACAAGAATGAATTAGATAAGAGTGTTGATCTTTGACTTCGCGGTCTTTCCCAAGCGCAGTCACAAATGGATTTATTTTTCGATGCATTTTGCGGGTAAAAGAAACAAAGGGCCACCAATTTTAACCAATCAGAAGAGGTCGTGTCACGCGTGACTACTTCTGCCATGGTTTTTCAGGGATATGACAATTGATTCTCGTAGGAACAAGTTTTCTAAAAATGGACTCATTTTGTGACTGTACTGGGAAGCTCACCATGCCCTAACAACGCTCTTATCTAATTTTGTACTCTTGGTTTGACGAATCAAGGACGAAATAGCAAGAGAATTACATGACGTCATGAAGTCTGTTGATAAGGACAATTTTAGGAGGAAAGGAGTACAATCAGTGGCAAAAGTCTTGGGACACTCATCAGTTGAAGTTGGTTTTCTTACTGAGTTTGAAAATTTGCCCGCTCCCCCCCAGAACAATGTTGCCAATAGTGAACATACATTTCCTTGTCTATTTCAACATTGATTTGGGGGAGGGGGGGAGTTTTATTTTGAAGTTTTTAGTGGAATTTTGACAGTTATGCTTAGTTTCTGACGTCTGAGAGGTTTTCAGGCCCATTCTGACACTAGCGTCCCAACTGCGTTTGCCACTGATTGTAATTGCAAGGTTGTCATGATGATTATGACAAACACAAAGGGACTCGTTGAGGGGAGGGGAGGGTAAATAGAGATGGAGGAAGAAAAATATGCAGTTAAAATGGGAATGACTGAAGAAAGCAAGGGGGGAGGGCAAAGTGACATGTCCTAAGGTAATTCAGGGGCGTAGTAACTGGGTCGGCTTTCAAGCGTTAATATGTACTTATTGACTGAGTGGGAGGGCCGGACGGGAAAATATTTGGCCCGAGGTCATGGCGCACGGACCTAAACTTAGGTCAATAAGCATTTTATCATAAGGCTCTTTATGCTATTCACGAGAACTCAAGAATACGAAGTTTGGACAAATAAGTAACAAACTTGCAAATAAAATTTATTTACTACTATGTGTGCATTAGTTTTTCTGGCTGTAAATAACTTGGGATGTTTTAAGGCGACGAAATCCTTTAAAATCGCGTCGCATGGAAGAGTAAGTTGTCCGAGCAGGGCCGTACGGCTTTTTCTGGCCCTGTTCGCGCTAATGCGTACGGCCCTCGTGCGGGGATTTTCCTAAGAATTTTAGAATGAAAGCGCGCACAGGGCCTTACGGGCCATATGATAAATGGATGTTATTACATTAACATTAATGAAATAACAAGTGAGCTTTCGCGCGAAAACATGGTATCTGCACACGCGAAGATAACATGTTATCTTCGCATGTGAAAAGACCACTGTTGCTATGGTTACTTATAAAGACGCACCTTTCGATGCCTTTCGTGAAAATGATTTTGTATTTTATCGGTGTTTATTTGATAAATAGAATATCACATGGCCGCTTTGAGATACAAAATTTCTCTTCTCGTGTTGAAAAATATGCGCGGCCATGTAATATCCTCTATTTGTTATCATGTGTCCGTATACCTTATTTGTCGTTTCATTCGCTTGCCTAATGATGGAGACATCGACCAACACATCGCAATTATATATGGAATTTCACAACGCTTTTTATAAAGATGGAATTTAACTTGATGTTACGCACCACACCTAAAAAATGTATTTACATTTCTGCATTTGAAGTAGTTGAAATGAGTGCGAAACAAAAGTTTAAAGTCAAGGTTGAGGGGTGCTTTTATAGATTAGGACCCCGACGGAGTTTCTCCACGTTATCCTAGGATTTGGTTTGTTCCATCTCATAGCGATAAGGACCAGACTTTTTATGTGCTTGCATGTTTCGCTGTAGATAATTGTGAATGAAGGACATATAATTATATTGACAAAAATGAGATACGCTTGTACTTTTAAAGAAATTACAAAGAAGGCAGTAACACTCCGACTTTAGTTGTAGTCGTTTCCCAGTATGTTATGGATGAAATTAGCTTTATTCTAATCGAAAACCCGATGATAAATTTGGGAAGTAGAATTTTGGAACCTTCTAACAAGTACTTTTGGTTTTTAGACATTTTAGGCAGCGGAATTCTGTGAATGCATATATAATAGCCTGCCATAAATAAGAAGAACTCGACCCTTCAACGGCAGAATTCACTCAACAAGAGCTAATTCTCAAGAGAAATGCACCACAAAACAGAACAAGCGCCCCCTTAAGTGTGATAACTTTGTGCACCGCGCAGTTATTTTTGCACGCACATGTACTTCACCTTCACTGTGGTCTGTCTTTTTAATTTGTCTTCTCCAAAGTCATCCTTGTGTCTGGAACACAGCGTCATATTTGTCAAGATCACTTCTTCTTGCAGCAACGATAGCTCGATAAACTTCCTCGGCAAAGGCAATCAGCTGTTTTCCCGAAGGCGAAGCGATGAGTCTCCAAATTGGGGTTCAATTTATTTGGTTCAGGAAGGTTGCTGATTGGCTGGTACGCGTACATTCCAATGCCTAATCGAAGTGACAACAAAGTGTGTCACATGAAACCTCATCTTTACAACATCTACACGAGAAAAACGTTACCGGTGTGCTTTCGCCGTCACGGTGAAAATTACTGCTATTGTGGCTAATTTGGCGTTCTCTGGAAATTTACTCGTTTGCAAAGTCCGTGCAGAAAGCAAGCGTGAAATTATCAAGTGCACAGATTTCGTGAAAAACGCTGAGATTTCAAGAAAAAATATTTATTTTGTTTTTAAAATACAAAACAAAACCTCACAACTGACATTCTCTTTGGTTGTGAAACATATTGAAACCATGAAATAATAAGAAAATATGACAGAATCATTTTTATAGTTGTCATTGATTTAATTGAAGGTGCAAGGAAAGTCGGGATGACCTACGTTGCGTCTGGTCTAGGCTTTGGTGCGTGGCCAATGAAAATGTACTAAATCAGTCACATGATCAAAGGCCGAGTCTTAAATTTCAAACGCGAAAATGTTGACCTTAGAAGCGGGTGGATTTGGGACACGACAATAGCACGGGATATTAAAGTTATGTCTTCTGCGTAACAACCTGCGGAACGCACGGTCAATAAGAAAGAAAAACAAACAACAAAATGTGGTTTGGCGTTGTCATGGACACCGTTTCGGATGCCACTAAACAATCAATCTATGACAAACCACTTTTATTTGAAACTATTGTTTTTGTGAACTTTGGCTGAAGCTAGGTCCATACGATTTTTATTTATTATGTACTCAACACAATTACTTTATCGCTGTGTTTCAAGAGCACTTTCCGTATCCTTGGTTTGCATCCACGTGATGAGACGACCATGCTCGTGTACAAAACAATAGAAAATGACCCCACAAGTTTTGCATAATAATTGTGTCAAGACACTTTACTGCATTGTTCTGTACACCAATATGGCTGCCGTGACGTCAGATGCAAACCATAGAGTGGTTAAAGATTTCGAGGGAGTTTCAATCGAGTGTCGTAAAACCAAAACCAAAGTAATTACTTTAGCCAATCAAAAAGGACGGAGACAATCCAGGAAAGAGATCAAAACTCGAAGTAATTACACGTAGCCGACACAAAGCGCGGGAAACTGTGCAGGCGCGAGCCACAATTGATTTCGAGGGAGTTTCAATCGAGTGTCGTAAAACCAAAACCAAAGTAATTACTTTAGCCAATCAAAAAGGACGGAGACAATCCAGGAAAGAGATCAAAACTCGAAGTAATTACACGTAGCCGACACAAAGCGCGGGAAACTGTGCAGGCGCGAGCCACAATTGCTTTTGGTTTCACTTCTGATTAGTTGAAAAAAATAATTGTAACACCTTTAATAAAATTTCCACAGGGCTCCTTTATTCTCAATTCGACATTCCTCGTTTTTAAAATTTCTACGTTTATGCCGGCCTGTACAATCAACTGAAATGTCAATTTCTTGTAAAAACCAGCATCTTTTCTTGATATGGTAGGTATCGGAGAGCCAGAGCATTTGCGCATGAGCTGACGGAATGTTTGAACAAGAGAGAAAAATGCAGTACCTCCAGACGTGGCGCTGGAGCGTCGTACCAAACGAGTCATCCCGGGATTTCGGCCCGTGCGATCGCTTTTGGACGCAGTTGGCCCTTCGCTGCTTTCTGCTACCGACCTTGCCTCCCGGTACGGCATTGAGGGAGGGATATGTCGGCCCCTAAACCATATGAGACAAATCCCACGCCTACTCACAGCTTCTCAGACCGCCCTTGTCATTACAATATAGCGTAAGATTTCGCTCGATTATATATTCAAGAGTAAAGTCATTTTTTCTGTCATATGGTAAGCACTGGAGTGGCAGATTACAAAGAGTACGCATGCGCCTAACGGAAGATACCATACACACATGCTTAAAGTTTATTTCATCTCGTATTTCAGAGTAATTACAATAGCTAATATCTTGCAGACATTACATTTACAGCTAAAATACATAGCTCATACGGATAAGTAAATAAACATGAAATATTGAAAGAAACAGCGATGTTTAAAAAAGCAGCTATACAAAATGTGGCCCAGATTCTCATTTTAAAACCTATTAACTCATTCAGTACGGATAAAATCAGGTAGCGCATTCCATAAATTAGCTGATACTGAAGTAAGAAAGAGAATTAAGACCATAAGTCGTTGTTCTAGGTTTACTGAGGAACAGAATGTAATTTCCGCGAACATCATGAGAACTGAGAAGACCGGAGAGAAAACTCGGTTGTTTTTTTTTATATGCAGTAGCCGGAAAATCCTTCAAAAACAGACTTTTATAATATTGATATCAAGAAATGTCGAGTGCTCTAATTGCATAGAGATCATATAGAGTTTGCCTTTCGTAATCTGTAAATGTAAATCTCAGTATTCTCTTACTTGAGTTATACCGTTCTTTTGACAAGAAGAATTGACGAAACGCCACCTTTGGCTACAAGAATAACAGCAAAAAATGCACCACTTTGTCGCGAATTTTCTGTAGCAAAAATGTGTTCAGAAATCAAAAGTCTACATTAACAGCACACACTAGGGCTACTCCTTAGTATCTGGCTAACAATTTTCTTCTCACTTTTTCCTCCGGCCGTGCTTCAACCATTTGATAAGGTCCAGTCTCGTGCTTCTCAAGTTGCCTCGTTCATGCCCAAAAGAATTCTGGGTAATTCCGTCATTCCGTGACATGGGAAGACCCCGATTCTCATTTCATAGATGTTTTTATAAGTGTCAGACCAGCCAGTCCTACCAGCAAAATACCGCATCCATTGAAGTTTTTAGCTCCCAAAACTTGCCCAAATTGTATTGGTAGGTCCTGGAATTCGTCCACAGAAAGGCCAGAGAGACAACTTCACTCGTGAACCGCCAGCTTTGCAACAAAGCAATTTAGGCGTCCCAGTCTGCACGAAACCCTCTCTCACCTCTGTCTCCAGAAGGCCAGACTGGCACGGTTCTTACATCTACGTTTATGCCGGCCTGTACAATCAACTGAAATGTCAATTTCTTGTAAAAACGGGCATCTTTTCTTGATATGGTAGATATCGGAGAGCCAGAGCATTTGCGCATAAGCTGACGGAATGTTTGAACAAGAGAGAAAAATGCAGTACCTCCAGACGTGGCGCTGGAGCGTCGTACCAAACGAGTCATCCCGGGATTTCGGCCCGTGCGATCGCTTTTGGACGCAGTTGGCCCTTCGCTGCTTTCTGCTACCGACCTTGCCTCCCGGTACGGCATTGAGGGAGGGATATGTCGGCCCCTAAACCATATGAGACAAATCCCACGCCTACTCACAGCTTCTCAGACCGCCCTTGTCATTACAATATAGCGTAAGATTTCGCTCGATTATATATTCAAGAGTAAAGTCATTTTTTCTGTCATATGGTAAGCACTGGAGTGGCAGATTACAAAGAGTACGCATGCGCCCTACTGAAGGTACCATACACACTTGCTTAAAATTTTTTTCGTCTCGTATTTCAGAGTAATTACAATAGCTAATATCTTGCAGACATTACAGTTACAGCTAAAATACATAGCCCATACGGATAAGTAATTAAGCATGAAATATTGAAAGAAACAGCGATGTTCAGAAAAGCAGCTATACAAAATGTGGCCCAGATTCTCATTTTAAAACCTATTAACTCATTCAATACGGATAAAATCAGGTAGCGCATTCGATAAATTAGCTGATACTAAAGTAAGAAAGAGAATTAAGACCACAACTGGTTGTTCTAGGTTTATTGAGGAACAGAATGTAATTTCCGCGAACATCATGAGAACTGAGAAGACCGGAGAGAAAACTCGGTTGTTTTTTTTATATGCAGTAGCAGGAAAATCCTTCAAAAACAGACTTTTATAGTATTAATATCAAGAAATGTCGAGTGCGCTTATTGCATAGAGATCATATAGAGTTTGCCTTTCGTAATCTGCAAATGTAAATCTCAGTATTCTCTTACTTACGTTATACCGTTCTTTTGACAAGAACAACTGACGAAACGCCAGCTTTTGCTACAAGAATAACAGCGAAAAATGCACTACTTTGTCGCGAATTTTCTATGGCAAAAATGTGTTCAGAAATCAAAAGTCTACATTGACAGCACACACCACACCTTTGAGATACAAACAACAAAATTTCTCTTCTCGTGTTGGAAAATATGCGCGGCCATGTAATATCCTCTATTTATCATTTGTCATGTGTCCGTATACCTTATCTGTCGTTTCATTCGCTTTCCTAATGATGGTGACATCGACCAACACATCGCAATTATATATGGATTTTCACAACGCGTTTTATAAAGATGGAATTTAACTTAATGTTACGCACCACACCTAAACAATGTATTTACATTTCTGCAGTGAAGTAGTTGAAATGATCAAGAGTGCGAAACAAAAGTTTAAAGTCAAGGTCGAGGGGTGCTTTTAATAGATTAGGACCCCGACGGAGTTTCTCCACGTTATCCAAGGACTTGGTTTGTTCGAACTCATAGCGATAAGGACCAGACTTTTTATGTGCTTGCAAGTTTCGCTGTAGATAATTGTGAATTTAAATGAAGGACATAAATTGTATTGACGAAAATGAGATACGCTTGTACTTTTAAAGAAATTACAAACAAGGCAGTAACACTCTGACTTTAGTTGTAGTTGTTTCCCAGTTTGTTATGGATGAAATTAGCTTTATTCTAATCGAAAACCCGATGATAAATTTGGGAAGTAGAATTTTGAAACCTTATAACAAGTACTTTTGGTTTTTAGACATTTTAGGCAGCGGAATTCTGTGAATGAATATTTAATAGCCTGCCATAAATAAGACGAACTCGACCCTTCAACGGCAGAATTCACTCAACAAGAGCTAATTCTCAAGAGAAATGCACCACAAAACAGAACAAACGTTCCCTTAAGTGTGATAACTTTGTGCACCGCGCACTAATTTTTGCACGCACGTATACTTCACCTTCACTGTGGTCCGTCTTTTAATTTGTCTTCTCTAAAGTCATCCTTGTGTCTGGAACACAGCGTCATATTTGTCAAGATCACTTCAAGAGCACTTTCCGTATCCTTGGTTTGCATCCACGTGATGAGACGACCATCTTCGTGTACAAAACAATAGAAAATGACCCCACAAGTTTTGCATAATAATTGTGTCAAATTCCCAAAAGACATTTTACTGCATTGTTCTGTACACCAATATGGCTGCCGTGACGTCAGATGCAAACCATCAAGTGGTTAAAGATTCAGAGGGAGTTTCAATCGAGTGTCGTAAAACCAAAACCAAAGTAATTACTTTGGCCAATCAAAAAGCACAGAGACAATCCAGTAAACCAATCAAAACTCGAAGTAATTACACGTAGCCGACACAAAGTGCGGGAAACTGTGCACGCGCCAGCCATGATTGGTTTTGGTTTCACTTCTGATTGGTTGAAAAAATGGCGCGAGAACTTTGAACCAATCACTGAGTGAAGTGATGCAAAACCAAAGCAATTCGCTAATTACTTTCGACACTCAATTGAAAACCGCTCTATTACCGCGCATATCACAAACAAGTCTTGTCAGAAACCCATTACCCGAAGCCTCCATACGTATTATACCCTTGAGTCAACCCTGTCCCATATCTTTTTATTTTTAGAACTGCTATATCTTTTCATCATTTTGAAATACCTTCGTGTTTCGGGTGTGCTGCATTGTGACGTAATCAGTGGCCGACCAGGAGTCTCTTATGATTGTCTATTGTGAAAACACCCGCAAAAATCCCCTGGGATGTGTTTTAAAAATAAAACAAGATACAGGACAGGGTTGACTCTGAGGGCTAATATAGAAAATGAAGGCTCCGGGTATAATGGGCTCCTGCAGGAACTCATGACCCGGAGCCTACAACTCTACTGTGTTCGTGTAACGGCGTTTTCACAGACCGATTTATTTTTAGATTGAATTTCCCGCGAATGAGACTCCCACAGGAGCCCGATGACCAATTACAAGAAATTAAGCTGACGTCATAGGGTCGCCGAACCGGAACTGCCTTTGTTTTTTGACCTAATTCGCGGGAAGGGCTAGTCTAAAAATAAACCTACTTGTGAAAACGCCGTTTCACAGACGCTGTATGGAGGTTGCACGCTCCAGATGGGCTCCTGGTCTCGTAGCGATCTACAATTCGTTCTCTAGGGTGAGATTGCACGTCAGCTTATAAAGGTGCCTCTGACAGCCGCTATCAGTCCATATTTGATCTCACCCACCCAACCCACTCGTTTATGTGAAAGGAGGACAGACCACAACACCGGGGGTCTATTCGCGAAGAGTGTGTGGGATTTTTAACGTCTTTCAGTGATGAGAAACAGGAAACGTTGGGAGGAAAAGTTTTTCTCCTCAGTTATTTTAAAACCTGAGCTCCCGCATGGCAGCCCGGTGCTCTACCAACTGAGTCCCCGGTGCTCGATCTTGAATTCAATTACCTCCAATGCACTCTATAGAGCGTTTTCACTCACGTGATCAGTAAACTTGTTTTTTCACCGAAACAAAGAAAAAGTTTACATGACAATAGAGCTCCATTCCCAGAGGATTAGTAAGGCACACCAACATGGCCGCCATTCCTTTGTTTAGGAACACCAACATGGTCACCATGACCTGACGTGAAAACACTCTATAGGCAGAGGCGTCCCTCTAAAATAAACGCTACGTCGAATCGAAGAACGGGGTGTCTTCTTTCAGCACCTAACCCCATTAAGAAACAACAAATGACCCGTTTAAAACGATTCAATAACATTCCAAAACACAAATTTATTTTAACATCAAAACAGCTTTATTTTTTTTTTCATCAATACTTTCCTCTTTACAATAAACGCACGAAATGCGGACCTATGAAGCAATTACGTTTTGTCTGGACTTTTAACCTTAACTTCATTTGCATAATCCATAATCGGCCCGTGGAAAGCGGGCTATGGATATGTTCATTCCTTCCTTAGTGTGTGGAATAAACGTTTGCTTAGTGCAACTGCAAGACATGCATGACATGCAGGAAAACGTCCGTCACAGCAAATTGCAGTTAGTGTCTTTGCAAAGAAGAAACAAGCGAGTTTTACTGTTGTTGTCTTTGAACTGAATTTATTAAAGCTTAAAAAAGTAGAAGACCTCAAAACGGGACTAGCCTGCGTCGCAGACATAATCTAACACCAATTAGTAATGTCTGCGAAGTAACGCCGAGATCCTTGTTCTGAACCCTCAACGGACTCAATGAACAAGCGGAAATGCATTTCAAATTTCCCTTTAACCTGATTGGCTATTACAAATCTTGTCGAAATTGCTTTTCTTAACAGACCAATCGTGGCGAGTACTTGTATCCAGGACCAGAACAAGGATTTCGGCACTGGTTTGCAGACAGACCTAACCAGAGGTTTGGTTTCGTCAGTGGGGAAGGCTAAACAGGACATTACAAAATAATTCAACGTGTGAAGGAACGCGTGCGCCAAAGGGCCACTGCTGGCACGACATCTGGGTTGACCCCTCAAATGGTCAACATGACCCCCCAATAGAAAAAAGAACTGGAATGCTGAAGTTCAATACCACCCAACTCAGTGCCTTATGTTTTTGTGTAACATATACCACAGGCTACCCAGTTTACGCTCATGGAGCGTCTTGTTTTTATGTGTGTTACATTTGGACAGGTTTAGCAACAGAAATTGGACAAAGCTATTCAAGTATCAGAACACTGTTCCATTAAATTGTTAGCCCAGGGTTCACACAGTGTTAAATAGTCCTTTAGAAGGAGTCCTTTGGAACAATAGTAGCAATTTTCTACAAGATGTCTTGTAGCTAGAGCATGGGGATTACAACCAATCAAATATACCTAATTTTTTTTGACTGTTTATCAGCCAAATTGAAAACTAATAGTGAACTGGGACTCCAACACTAGTACATTATATTGGTGGCTAGTTGGGAGAGAATGATTTTATTCTCTTGAGAATGGCAACTCTGCCCAATATGAAAATACAACATACTTTGTGGAAATTAAAGATACCATTTTGATCTGAATATCTCCATTCATGTCAACAGGCCAAGATGAGTTTAGATGTCAAAATATCAAAAGCTATCAATAATTATCATTGAACACGAACTGAATTTTTAATAGCCTATTTATGGCGATGCAAAATCTTAGATGAGGAACCCAATTCAATGTCTATTTCAGATTTTCACCCAATCATAGGCTGGGAAAGTGAGACAACAGTGCTGCATTGTATTTGGCTGATACTCCACAGAATGGCCTACTTCTCATAAATGTAAATATAGCTTTCCCACTCAGTGACTCCAAAAGAAATTACACAAATAATTTGTTAACATGGACTTTTTGGTCCTCAATGCAATTTAAATTAAGGTGCCTTGTTTTACTGTACTCATGTGGTGACAATGATCATCATCATGAATCTTCATCGCTGTTTCTTGTGCCTTTTGCCGGTTCTTTCTAGTCCGCCCTGATGATGCCAATTACCAAAATATAGCAGCGGCGTGGATTGTATGTATTATTCCCGCTGCCAGCAAAGGGTCTCGCTAAACCAAGAAGAACAAAAAGACAGTTCTCTGGCGCACAATCTGCAAGATCTGTTCTCAATGATTCTCTGTTTTGAGCTGCCAAAGGGAACTCAAGGTCTGAGAATATTTTACATCTGTACTTCGAAAACATATTTATGTATATTTCAATGTTACTCATTTCACAACGAAGTATCCCGACTGATGGACACATTGTGAACTCTTCGATGTATTGGTTTTCTTTGATTGCATCTGGAGGAAAAATGTCAGTGACTAAGGTCCTTGATGAATCTACCAGCATTTTGTACAGCTCAGGCTCATGAAGTTGAATGCCTCTAGAGAGAGGATATTCATGAACAACAATATCCTCAAATTTATGAGGCCAGGGTGATTGAGGAGTTGAATCACAAATCACAAATTCATAGGTGAGGCCAACTGTAAATGTTCCTAATCGCCAGCTATTCGCTTTCACATTAGTGACGGGTCGGAGAAGTTTCTTTTCCTTTTGACTCCAAGCCATTACACACTCGAAGTTTTCTTTCATGAACGTTGATGCAACTACTATTAGCTCACCGATCTCTTCATCAAGACCATTCCCACCTGTTGTTGTTGTTATTGTTGATGCTGCTGATGTAGCTGATGATGATGCTATTGTTGTTATTGTTGCCGAATCTGCTGGTTTTTCCACAACAACAGATGATGTTTCTGTGTGAAGTCTTCTCTTTTTCTTTGTTTCGACAGGATCAATCTCTGATAAGGCGCCACGCATTAGCTACAGAAAAAAAGGTCTGGTTGAAAGAACAACCTACTGAGCTTGCAAATTTGCATTCGCAAAAACTACGTAGCAATACATATATAAACAACTGTTTTGTTAAGTCGATGGTGTAGTACTTCTTCCACAACAAAGTCAAAAATCACTTCGCAAGATCCTATTGCATCGAGATGAATGCAATGAATCATTGCTCGCACAAAATACGTGCCGAATTACAAAGTAGCTGTTTCAAAAGAACCTATCAGTTCAACAAAGAGATTCAACAAATATTTTTTAAGGCCAGAAAAAATATATAATTTATTATTTGCAACATGAAAGACAACACAACGAAGAAGATTTCAAAGAATGTAAATAATCTGAAATAATACAAGCTTACCTGTCTTTCTCTACGATCTGTTAGTTCTTCAGGCATTGCAGGGATAACTGTGTGTCTTGTAGGAACCGACCCTTCTATAAGTACTTTATTACGCTTCATCTGCTCCATCTCTTCCAGCGAAAGCCTAAGTGTCATGGGGTAACAACTGGGTTCAAAGTGAGCCGAACATAAGGACGCGTACTTGTTCACAGGTTCGCCGAAGTCAACACGGTACCGTTGCACAAATTTTACCCATTGAGCTCGTATTTCCGGGTCCGATGGGAACTCCTGCATCGCAATTCCTGGCGTGTAGCATGTGTTTCTACAGCTTTGATTATTTGGCGCTCCCGCCACACAAAATCGGCCACCTCTTCGTCCTGGCTCACCTTCTCTTTCAGCCATCTTGGTAAATGCGCAATCAATGTGACGTCAAATCGGTATATCACATGATCGTTTGGCCGCGCGTTACTGGGACAAATTTTTGGTCGTAATTTCATGATACGCTATCACGAATATATGCAAATTAGACTCATACGTTATTCTTTAACCGTCATGTATGCCCATATATAGTGTCTACAATGGGAACAGCTATCTACACTGTCTACAATGGGAACAGCTATCTACAGTGTCTACAGTAGGAACAGCTATCTACATTGTCTGCAGTAGGTACAGCTATCTACACTGTCTACAATGGGAACAGCTATCTACACTGTCTACAATGGGAACAGCTATCTACAGTGTCTACAGTAGGAACAGCTATCTACATCGTCTACAGTAGGTACAGCTATCTACACTGTCTACAATGGGAACAGCTATCTACAGTGTCTACAGTAGGAACAGCTATCTACACTGTCTACAATGGGAACAGCTATCTACAGTGTCTACAGTAGGAACAGCTATCTACACTGTCTACAATGGGAACAGCTATCTACAGTCTCTACAGTAGGAACAGCTATCTACATTGTCTACAATGGGAACAGCTATCTACACTGTCTACAGTAGGAACAACTATCTACATCGTCTACAGTAGGAACAGCTACCTACACTGTCTACACTGGGAACAGCTCTCTTCAGTGTCTACAATAGGAACAGCTATCTACACTGTCTACAATGAGAACAGCTATCTACAGTGTCTACAGTGGGAACAGCTATCTACATTGTCTACAGTAGGTAGAGCTATCTACACTGTCTACAATGGGAACAGCTATCTACAGTGTCTACAGTAGGAACAGCTATCTACATTGTCTACAGTAGGTACAGCTATCTACACTGTCTACAATGGGAACAGCTATCTACAGTGTCTACAGTAGGAACAGCTATCTACACTGTCTACAGTAGGAACAGCTATTTACATCGTCTACAGTAGGAACAGCTATCTACACTGTCTACAATGGGAACAGCTATCTACAGTGTCTACAATGGGAACAGCTATCTACAGTGTCTACAGTAGGAACAGCTATCTACATTGTCTACAGTGGGAACAGCTATCTACAGTGTCTACAGTAGGAACAGCTATCTACACTGTCTACAATGGGAACAGCTATCTACACCGTCTACAGTAGGAACAGCTATCTACATCGTCTACAGTAGGAACAGCTACCTACACTGTCTACACTGGGAACAGCTCTCTTCAGTGTCTACAATAGGAACAGCTATCTACACTGTCTACAATGTGAACAGCTATCTACACTGTCTACAATAGGAACAGCTATCTACACTGTCTACAGTAGGAACAGCTATCTACATTGTCTACAGTGGGAACAGCTATCTAATCTGTCTACAATGGGAACAGCTATCTACAGTGTCTACAGTAGGAACAGCTTTCTACACTGTCTACAGTAGGAACAGCTATCTACATTGTCTACAGTAGGTACAGCTATCTACACTGTCTACAATGGGACCAGCTATCTACAGTGTCTACAGTAGGAAAAGCTATCTACATTGTCTACAGTAGGTACAGCTATCTACACTGTCTACAATGGGAACAGCTATCTACAGTGTCTACAGTAGGAACAGCTATCTACATTGTCTACAGTAGGTACAGCTATCTACACTGTCTACAATGGGAACAGCTCTCTTCAGTGTCTACAATAGGAACAGCTATCTACACTGTCTACAATGAGAACAGCTATCTACAGTGTCTACAGTAGGAACAGCTATCTACACTGTCTACAGTAGGAACAGCTATTTACATCGTCTACAGTAGGAACAGCTATCTACACTGTCTACAATGGGAACAGCTATCTACAGTGTCTACAATGGGAACAGCTATCTACAGTGTCTACAGTAGGAACAGCTATCTACATTGTCTACAGTGGGAACAGCTATCTACAGTGTCTACAGTAGGAACAGCTATCTACACTGTCTACAATGGGAACAGCTATCTACAGTGTCTACAGTAGGAACAGCTATCTACATTGTCTACAGTGGGAACAGCTATCTACACTGTCTACAAGGGGAACAGCTATCTACACCGTCTACAGTAGGAACAGCTATCTACATCGTCTACAATAGGAACAGCTACCTACACTGTCTACTTTGGGAACAGCTCTCTTCAGTGTCTACAATAAGAACAGCTATCTACACTGTCTACAATGGGAACAGCTATCTACACTGTCTACAGTAGGAACAGCTATCTGCATTGTCTACAGTGGGAACAGCTATCTACACTGTCTACAATGGGAACAGCTATCTACAGTGTCTACAGTAGGAACAGCTATCTACATTGTCTACAGTGGGAACAGCTATCTACAGTGTCTACAGTAGGAACAGCTATCTACACTGTCTACAATGGGAACAGCTATCTACAGTGTCTACAGTAGGAACAGCTATCTACATTGTCTACAGTGGGAACAGCTATCTACACTGTCTACAATGGGAGCAGCTATCTACACCGTCTACAGTAGGAACAGCTATCTACATCGTCTACAGTAGGAACAGCTACCTACACTGTCTACACTGGGAACAGCTCTCTTCAGTGTCTACAATAGGAACAGCTATCTACACTGTCTACAATGGGAACAGCTATCTACACTGTCTACAGTAGGAACAGCTATCTACATTGTCTACAGTGGGAACAGCTATCTACACTGTCTACAATGGGAACAGCTATCTACACTGTCTAGAGTAGGAACAGCTATCTACATCATCTACAGTAGGAACAGCTACCTACACTGTCTACAAAGGGAACAGCTCTCTTCACTGTCTACAATAGGAACAGCTATCTACACTGTCTACAATGGGAACAGCTATCTACAGTGTCTACAGTAGGAACAGCTATCTACATTGTCTACAGTAGGTACAGCTATCTACACTGTCTACAATGGGAACAGCTCTCTTCAGTGTCTACAATAGGAACAGCTATCTACACTGTCTGCAATGAGAACAGCTATCTACAGTGTCTACAGTAGGAACAGCTATCTACACTGTCTACATTAGGAACAGCTATTTACATCGTCTACAGTAGGAACAGCTATCTACACTGTCTACAATGGGAACAGCTATCTACAGTGTCTACAATGGGAACAGCTATCTATAGTGTCTACAGTAGGAATAGCTATCTACATTGTCTACAGTGGGAACAGCTATCTACAGTGTCTACAGTAGGAACAGCTATCTACACTGTCTACAATGGGAACAGCTATCTACATTGTCTACATTAGGTACAGCTATCTACACTGTCTACAATGGGAACAGCTATCTACAGTGTCTGCAGTAGGAACAGCTATCTACATTGTCTACAGTAGGAACAGCTATCTACAGTGTATACAATGGGAACAGGTATCTACATTGTCTACAGTAGGTACAGCTATAGACACTGTCTACAATGGGAACAGCTATCTACAGTGTCTACAGTAGGAACAGCTATCTACATCGTCTACAGTAGGAACAGGTATCTACACTGTCTACAATGGGAACAGCTCTCTTCAGTGTCTACAATAGAAACAGCTATCTACACTGTCTACAATGGGAACAGCTATCTACACTGTCTACAGTAGGGACAGTTATCTACACTTTCTACAGTAGGAACAGCTATCTACACGGTCTACAATAGGAAGAGCTATCTACAGTGTCTACAGTAGGAACAGTTATCTACACTGTCTACAGTAGGAACAGCTATCTACACTGTCTACAATGGGAACAGCTATCTACACTGTCTACAATAGGAAAAGCTATCTACAGTGTCTACAGTAGGAACAGTTATCCACACTGTATACAATAGGAACAGTTATATACACTGTCTACATTGGAAACAGCTATCTACAGTGTCTACAGTAGGAACAGCTATCTACACTGTCTACAATAGGAACAGCTATCTACATTGTCTACAGTAGGAACAGCTATCTCCACTGTCTACAATGGGACAAGCTATCTGCACTGTCTACAGTAATAGGAACAGCTATGTACATTTTCTACAGTAGGAACAGCTACCCTCACTGTCTACAATGGGAACAGCTATCTACACTGTCTACAATAGGAACAGTTATATACACTGTCTACAATGGGAACAGCTATATACATTGTCTACAATGGGAACAGCGATCTACACTGTCTACAGTAATAGGATTAGCTATCTACATTGTCTACAATGGGAACAGTTATATACACTGTCTACAGTAGGAAGAGGCTATCTACATTGTCTATAGTAGGAACAGCTATTTACACTGTCTACCGTAGGAACAGCTGTCTACACTGTGTACAGGAGTATTATGGGAACAGCTCTCTTTACATGTGTAGAATGGAAACAGCTGTGTACACTGTCTTTACTAGGAGCTAATGTGTTTACTCTGTACAACAGGAGCTGTTATTTTATTTGTTTATCGATAGAAAGCATACCTTTGTATTGTTTGCTTTGTGTTTGCTATCGTTTGTATTGTTTGTTATTTAGACATCTCTGTCACTGATCAAAAGTCAATTTAGAATAAAAAATCGTCAGTTGTGGAAAGGCACTCGGATCGTAGAAGAGAAACGACCATCAAGCCCTTAGTACTCTTTTTTTAAATTCTATATTGTTGTAGTCTAACTCTATAGCAGGAACATAGT
The DNA here is from genome assembly GCF_036669925.1 of Montipora capricornis. NCBI lineage: Eukaryota > Metazoa > Cnidaria > Anthozoa > Scleractinia > Acroporidae > Montipora > Montipora capricornis. The sequence continues at coordinate 5,742,804 of NC_090887.1, forward strand.
GTAAACCTTTTACGGATAATTCACTAGTTGGTTCATCAAATTTTGACATTACTAGGTCACGTATTTAGTTATGGTGGCCTGTAAGGGACATTGCATTTGGTGATCAGTTTTCCTGTTTTAAATTTCAAACTCGAAAATTTGAGTTTAAAGACTTGAAATTTTGTGTTCACAAACTGGAAATTTTGTGTTTGCAAACTCGAAATTTCGAGTTTCGAAACTCTCGTTTTTTAGTTCACAAACTTCAAATTTAAAGTTTGTAAACTTGTCAGTGTAAAATGCAGACTACAGATTAAGAAAGGTTATAATGTAGCTAACATGCACAGTTAAGCCTAAATATTATTTTGTGCCTAATTAGGCCTAAGTTAGCACTTCTGAAGGGTTTGGGCTTTTTCAACAGTAGAATTATAACCTTACATGTAGTCTGCATTTTACCCCTTGTCTGCAGTTTTATTTTACTCTGACCGGTTTGTAAACTCAAATTTTCGAGTTTGTGAACTCAAAATTTCGAGTTTCTGAATTGAAAATTTCGAGTTTCTACACTTAAAAAGTCGAGTTTGCAAACGCGGAATTTTAAGTTTGAAATTTGAAGCCGGGAAAGTGATCACGAAATGCCATGTCCCTTGCGCGCCACCCTATTTAGTTCAGGTGTGTTTAGTCACTAGATTGTTATCTCAGAGTCAGACTCAGAAAACACTTCTCTAAGAACAAGGAGTTCAGACCAAAGAAGTCGGAAGTTTAGCACTTACAACTGTGACTTGTATGGCAGAACTTGTCTGTGAATAAACAACGTTTGGATATAACTCCTTGCGTAATGTGTGTATCGAAGGCCAGTCACACTTTAATTCTTCCCGATTTACTTACTTGTTCTCATTAGTAACACTAATGGACAAGTAAGAAGTGACTCGTTGCGAGTGCGAGCTTGGTTTCTTCCAAGTTGGTCTCTATATTAATATTTTCTAGACTACCACGGGTGCCATGTTTTTACTATAAAAGCGCCAAATTTCCTTGTCACTGGTATTGGTGACTTCATCGACTAGTCGGGTGTGATTTCTCCAGAATTTGTCCAGTGTTCGGTCTCCCTTAACTCTCTTTAAAAAATCGTCTCCTCCACTTGGACTGTGAATCCATTTGCGATCATCCTGGAGGTGATACGCTGTTAATTGGATAAAGGGATTGATTCGTTCTGTGTCCGTTTAAGATAGGTTACTGCCTCAGTTATCTGCAGCTCCTGAAGTTTCTACTTTTCAAACTAGCCAAGCCCTTTACTTTAATGATCATTTAATGATTCCTCTCAATCAAGTGTTATGACCCCATCTTTTCCTTCCTGTTTAAACTGCAATCAGTCTAGTTGGCTGTCCCTACTGTAGACAGTATACACAGCTGTTCCCATTATAGACAGTTTAGATATCTGTTCCCATTGTAGACAGTGTAGGTAGCTGTTCCTACTGTAGACAGTGTACATAACTGTTCCTACTGTAGACAGTGTAGACAACTGTTCCCATTGTAGACAGTGTAGATAGGTGTACCCAATGTAGACAGTGTAGATAACTGTTCCTACTGTAGACAGTGTAGATAGCTGTTCCTACGGTAGATACTGTAGATAGCTGTTCCCATTGTAGACAGTGTATGTAACTGTTCCTACTGTAGACAGTGTAGATAGCTGTTCCTATTGTAGACAGTGTAGATAGCTGTTCCTACTGTAGACAATGCAGATAGCTGTTCCTATTGTACACAGTGTAGATAGCTGTTCCCATTGTAGACAGTGTATGTAACTGTTCCTACTGTAGACAGTGTAGATAGCTGTTCCTACTGTAGACAGTGTAGATAGCTGTTCCCATTGTAGAGAGAGTAGATACCTGTTTCTACTGTAGACAATGTAGATAGCTGTTCCTGTCGTAGACAGTGTAGATAGCTGTTCCCATTGTAGACAGTGTAGATAGCTGTTCCCATTGTAGACAGTGTATATTACTGATCCTAATGTAGACAGTGTAGATAGCTGTTCCCATTGTAGATAGTGTAGATAGCTGTTCCTACTGTAAACAATGTAGATAGCTGTTCCTACTGTAGACAGAGTAAATAGCTGTTCCTACTGTAGACAGTGTAGATAGCTGTTCCCATTGTAGATAGTGTAGATAGCTGTTCCTACTATAGACAATGTAGATAGCTGTTCCTACTGTAGACAATGTAGATAGCTGTTCCTACTGTAGACAATGTAGATAGCTGTTCCTACTGTAGACACTGTAGATAGCTGTTCCCATTGTAGACAGTGTATGTAACTGTTCCCACTGTAGACAGTGTAGATAGCTGTTCCCATAGTAGACAGTGTAGATAGTTGTTCCTACTGTAGACAGTGTAGATAGCTGTTCCTATTGTAGACACTGTAGATAGCTGTTCCTGTTGTAGACACTGTAGATAGCTGTTCCCATTGTAGACAGTGTATGTAACTGTTCCTACTGTAGACAGTGTAGACAGCTGTTCCTATTGTAGACACTGTAGATAGCTGTTCCCATTGTAGACAGTGTAGATAGCTGTTCCCATTGTAGACACTGTAAATAGCTGTTCCCATTGTAGATAGTGTAGATAGCTGTTCCTACTGTAGACAATGTAGATAGCTGTTCCTACTGTAGACAATGTAGATAGCTGTTCCTATCGTAGACAGTGTGGATAGCTGTTCCCATTGTAGACACTGTAGATAGCTGTTCCTACTGTAGACAATGTAGATAGCTGTTCCTACTGTAGACAATGTAGATAGCTGTTCCTACTGTAAACAGTGTACATAGCTGTTCCCATTGTAGACAGTGTATGTAACTGTTCCTACTGTAGACAATGTAGATAGCTGTTCCCATTGTAGACAGTGTATGTCACTGTTCCTACTTTAGACAGTGTAGATAGCTGTTCCCATAGTAGACAGTGTAGATAGTTGTTCCTACTGTAGACAGTGTAGATAGCTGTTCCTATCGTAGACACTGTAGATAGCTGTTCCTATTGTAGACAGTGTAGATAGCTGTTCCCATTGTAGACAGTGTATGTAACTGTTCCTACTTTAGACAGTGTAGATAGCTGTTTCTATCGTAGACACTGTAGATAGCTGTTCCCATTGTAGACATTGTATGTAACTGTTCCTACTGTAGACAATGTAGATAGCTGTTCCCATTGTAGACAGTGTATGTAACTGTTCCTACTTTAGACAGTGTAGATAGCTGTTCCCATAGTAGACAGTGTAGATAGTTGTTCCTACTGTAGACAGTGTAGATAGCTGTTCCTATTGTAGACACTGTAGATAGCTGTTCCCATTGTAGATAGTGTAGATAGCTGTTCCCATTGTAGACATTGTAGATAGCTGTTCCCATTGTAGATAGTGTAGATGGCTGTTCCTACTGTAGACAATGTAGATAGCTGTTCCTAATGTAGACAATGTAGATAGCTGTTCCTACTGTAGACAATGTAGATAGCTGTTCCCATTGTAGACAGTGTAGATAGCTGTTCCTACTGTAGACAGTGTAGATAGCTGTTCCTATTGTAGACAATGTAGATAGCTGTTCCCATTGTAGATAGTGTAGATGGCTTTTCCTATTGTAGACAGTGTAGATAGCTGTTCCTATTGTAGACAATGTAGATAGCTGTTCCCATTGTAGACAGTGTAGATAGCTGTTCCTACTGTAGACAATGTAGATAGCTGTTCCTACTGTAGACAATGTAGATAGCTGTTCCCATTGTAGACAGTGTATGTAACTGTTCCTACTTTAGACAGTGTAGATAGCTGTTCCCATAGTAGACAGTGTAGATAGCTGTTCCTATCGTAGACACTGTAGATAGTTGTTCCTATTGTAGACAGTGTAGATAGCTGTTCCCATTGTAGACAGTGTATGTAACTGTTCCTACTGTAGACAGTGTAGATAGCTGTTCCTATTGTAGACACTGTAGATAGCTGTTCCCATTGTAGACAGTGTAGATAGCTGTTCCCATTGTAGACACTGTAGATAGCTGTTCCCATTGTAGACAGTGTAGATAGCTGTTCCTACTGTAGACAATGTAGATAGCTGTTCCTACTGTAGACAATGTAGATAGCTGTTCCCATTGTAGACAGTGTATGTAACTGTTCCTACTTTAGACAGTGTAGATAGCTGTTCCCATAGTAGACAGTGTAAATAGTTGTTCCTACTGTAGACAGTGTAGATAGCTGTTCCTATCGTAGACACTGTAGATAGCTGTTCCCATTGTAGACAGTGTAGATAGCTGTTCCCATTATAGACAGCGTTTGTAACTGTTCCCACTGTAGACAGTGTAGATAGCTGTTCCTATTGTAGACACTGTAGATAGCTGTTCCCATTGTAGACAGTGTAGATAGCTGTTCCCATTGTAGACACTGTAGATAGCTGTTCCCATTGTAGATAGTGTAGATGGCTCTTCCTACTGTAGACAATGTAGATAGCTGTTCCTACTGTAGACAATGTAGATAGCTGTTCCTACTGTAGACAGTGTAGATAGCTGTTCCCATTGTAGACACTGTAGATAGCTGTTCCTATTGTAGACAATGTAGATAGCTGTTCCTACTGTAGACAATGTAGATAGCTGTTCCCATTGTAGACAGTGTAGATAGCTGATCCTACTGTAGACAGTGTAGATAGCTGTTCCTATTGTAGACAATGTAGATAGCTGTTCCCATTGTAGACAGTGTAGATAGCTGTTCCTACTGTAGACAGTGTAGATAGCTGTTCGTACTGTAGATAATGTAGATAGCTGTTCCCATTGTAGACAGTGTAGATAGCTGTTCCCATTGTAGACACTGTAGATAGCTGTTCCCATTGTAGATAGTGTAGATGGCTGTTCCTACTGTAGACAATGTAGATAGCTGTTCCTACTGTAGACAATGTAGATAGCTGTTCCTACTGTAGACAGTGTAGATAGCTGTTCCTATTGTAGACAATGTAGATAGCTGTTCCCATTGTAGACAGTGTAGATAGCTGTTCCTATTGTAGACAATGTAGATAGCTGTTCCCATTGTAGATCGTGTAGATGGCTGTTCCTACTGTAGACAGTGTAGATAGCTGTTCCTATTGTAGACAATGTAGATAGCTGTTCCCATTGTAGACAGTGTAGATAGCTGTTCATACTGTAGACAATGTAGATAGCTGTTCCTACTGTGGACAATGTAGATAGCTGTTCCTACTGTAGACAGTGTAGATAGCTGTTCCTATTGTAGACAATGTAGATAGCTGTTCCTACTGTAGACAATGTAGATAGCTGTTCCTACTGTAGACAATGTAGATAGCTGTTCCTATTGTAGACAGTGTAGATAGCTTTTCCTACTGTAGACAGTGTAGATAGCTGTTCTTATTGTAGATAATGTAGATAGGTGTTCCCATTGTAGACAGTGAAGATAGCTGTTCCTACTGTAGACAGTGTAGATAGCTGTTCCTATTGTAGACAATGTAGATAGCTGTTCCTACTGTAGACAATGTAGATAGCTGTTCCTACTGTAGACAGTGTAGATAGCTGTTCCTATTGTAGACAATGTAGATTGCTGTTCCCATTGTAGACAGTGTAGATAGCTGTTCGTACTGTAGACAGTGTAGAAAGCTGTTCCTATTGTAGACAATTTAGATAGCTGTTCCCATTGTAGACAGTGTAGATAGCTGTTCCTACTGTAGACAGTGTAGATTGCTGTTCCTACTGTAGACAATGTAGATAGCTGTTCCCATTGTAGACAGTGTAGATAGCTGTTCCTACTGTAGACAATGTAGATAGCTATTCCTACTGTAGACAATGTAGATAGCTTTTCCCATTGTAGACAGTGTAGATAGCTTTTCCTACTGTAGACAATGTAGATAGCTGTACCTACTGTAGGTAATGTAGATAGCTGTTCCTACTGTAGACAATGTAGATAGCTGTTCCCATTGTAGACAATGTAGATAGCTGTTCCCATTGTAGACAGTTAAGATAGCTGTTCCTACTGTAGACAGTGTAGATAGCTGTTCCTATTGTAGACAATGTAGATAGCTGTTCCCATTGTAGACAGTGTAGATAGCTGTTCATACTGTAGACAATGTAGATAGCTGTTCCTACTGTGGACAATGTAGATAGCTGTTCCTACTGTAGACAGTGTAGATAGCTGTTCCTACTGTAGACAATGTAGATAGCTGTTCCTACTGTAGACAATGTAGATAGCTGTTCCTACTGTAGACAATGTAGATAGCTGTTCCCATTGTAGACAGTGTAGATAGCTGTTCCCATTGTAGACACTGTATATAGCTGTTCCCATTGTAGATAGTGTAGATAGCTGTTCCTACTGTAGACAGTGTACATAACTGTTCCTACTGTAGACAGTGTAGATAGTTGTTTCTATGTAGACAGTTCATTTTAGTGTACATGAGGAGTAGCTTACACTTTCCTTTAACTCATTTGCATATATTCGTGATAGCGTATCATGAAATTACGACCAAATTTTTGGACGACTGGGACGAGGACGAAAACAGCGAGTATTTTGAACACAAAAAAGCACTTCCCAAGAGTTGAAACGATTTTTAATTTTCAAACCGTTTATTACAGACATCGAACTAACAAAAAACGAAAATAAAAAGTTTTGTGTCATATACACTTTAATGAAAAGCTAACAATCGTTTGAATCAGCCTCTCAAATCCGATTTTGGTGGCAGATTTGTGTGGTTTTAGATACGGATTATTTTCTCGGAAGAACAGGAAGGCCCTCATACGGACTTTCCCTGGGCAAAAATATGTAAAGCATCCTCTTTGGTCGGGATCATATGCCCGACACATGTACACGGAAGCATGAATTATGGTCCTAAAAGTATAGATACTCTAGTCGAGCAGGAACACTACAATTATGTGATCTAATCTCATTTGTCTTATATCAAGACCCGTAAGGGTAAAAGTCGCAGTCGGTTGTAAGCTTAACTCTGTTTTTAACAAAAAAAAAATCAACAATCACGATAGGTATTATTGTGACTTTCGAGGCTCCATGAATCCTTCTGATTTCAAATACTAGTTCTTTTCAATTTTCTCCTCTTCAGTTCTGGTGATGTTCTGGTCCACTGGCACAGCTATGTCAATAAGTGTCCATTTCTATGTTTCTTTATGCACTAGAGTAATATCTGGCCGATTATGTTTCAGCACTTTGTCTCTGTAGATAGTCATGCCCCAGGTAATCCTCAGTTCTCCATTTTCTGCGGTTGGCACTGAAGGGTTGATGGTCATACCACTTGTCATCATTACACTCTATCCCATACTTCCTGCACGTCTCCCAGTGTACTTGCAGGGCCACCTTGTGGTGGCGCTTCCTATACTTTCTCTGAGCAAGCTTCTTACATCCACTGACAATGTGTCGTACTGTTTCAGTGGCATCTCCACACAATCTAGACAGTGGTGTCTCTGAGGTCTTATCTATGCTGTACTTGAACGAGTTTGTTCTTAAAGCTTGTTCCTGAGCAGCAAGAATCAAACCTTCTGTCTCCTTTTTTAAGAATCCATTCCTGAGCCATCTCCAAGACTCCTCTCCAGCTTCATCTGATATGTGTTGGACAAACGCACCATGTAGAGCTTTCTCCTTCCAGTTTTTAACTTTCTCGTCTTTCCTCCTCCTCTAATATTCTGCAGACTCTTTTCTTCAACAATCACTTTCTCCTTCAACGCAGCTTAAAGCATCCACTCTGTGCTCTCTCTTAGGTAGCCATGAAAGGATTTGCTCTCCCTTATTATTATTATTATTATTATTATTATTATTATTATTATTACTATTATTATTATTATTATTATTATTATTATTATTATTATCATTATTATAACTCCTTTTAGTATATACTTAAACAGTGGATAGCGTTGAAATCGCGCGCTGATTGGCTATTCAAACTCCGGATATCCTTTGTTAGTATATACTAAAACAGTGGATAGCGTTGAACTCGCGCGCTGATTGGCTACTCAAACTCCTGATATCCTCTGCTATTCACCTCCGAGCAATTAGCGCTGACTTCGCGCCCGAAAATGTTGCAATCTGTGCAGGAATAAATGAGTTAAAATCATCTTTATGTGCTATGTTATCTCACTGTTTTAGTATAAACTAAAATGACTATTCACCTCAGTGTCGGTGGCTAGTGGTGCAGCGGCAAGGAAAAACAATCGCTTACCTGTCTATGAATAAAATCAAGAAATTTACATGTTGTGGAAAAGTGCTAAATTGTCAACGTGCATCACTCAAAATGACAGAGTCTAGCTACTTAAAACACTGAGTAAGGTTTGAGTACAACAGCCTGAGAAAAAAAGGAGACAGGAATGGACAAATTAAAGATTAAAATGGATTGCAATTGGGGTATTCGAAAACAGTTTTTCTCTGTTGTTTGTGGCTTAAATTATCTATGCTTAACAGACATTTTTTGTCACGAAGCCTTGAGCTGTGTTGTTTAAAAGTAATTTCTGGGTTGACGCTTAAGTGTATAGCGAGTAGGAGTGAATATTATCATGATGATAATAATAATGATAATGATCATGATAGTAACAATAATAATAATAATAATAATAATAATAATAATAATAATAAAATTACACAAAATCAATTGCACTGCCGTGACACAGCCCCTTTGAAGAGCGCTAAGAATTACGATAATCATTTTTTTAGCTCTAAAATTTCTCGGAGTTGCTTCAAGTGAATAACAAATCTTCTCTTCTGATTTTGTCTTTTCAACACTTTTTTAGCAAGATAAATTTCAGTTTATTCTAGGTACAATGATAGGCCTAAATGAAAATACCTAGCAAAGCGGTTTTGTCAACCACCTGCTAAACTCTATTTTTTAAATGTGATATAGCCAACCATAGGTTACTTTGGAACGCCACACGCGCCATATGAAAGGGGATCACGTTATGAGAAGCGTGATCCTCGTGACGCAAAATGTCGGGCGGATTTCGGATGTCACGCAACACATGTAATGCACAACCCGCAACGTTTTTGACCCGCGGACGGTAACCGGAAATGAACATTTCGCATGCCAGGACAGTAATGTCTCCCAGATTTCTTACTAATTTCATCATGCTCTTTCCATCTCTGGTATCTATTTTGTGCCACGACCATTTTTTTATAATTGACAAGGTCACGTGACACGGTCATGCAAAGGGAACAAGAAAATTGCCGAGTCTAACTGCGGAAATACGAGCTAATACGAGCACGTCCTACCACTCTCTTCTCCAACTTGTGACGCAACAAAAATGATTGTTGCAAGTTGGAAAAAACTTGTGCAAAAGTAGATAATCACGTTCTACTTTTTTGACCAATTTTTGTTCATTTGTTGGGCGTTTTATACAACCCCTTATGAAAGTTGTCATGCAACATTTTGTCAAACAGCATCTGTGATTGGTCATCTCAGTGAGGAACGTAGCTTGTCAGTCGACAAACATGGCGGATACTTTGGAACGGTCCACCATTCCTACATTCTTTTCGAGGGAAAGCTCTTGCACTCATTGGTGATATACACTTCTCTGCTCCATTCTTAAAATTCAGTCTCTAGTGCACCCTTTCCTCTTTCTTTCTGTCTTTTTTTTTCCCTCTTCGTCATCCAGAAGCCAACTTGCTCGACAAATTTGGCAAAATTCCGCACCTTAAGTAAAGGTTAACAAAACTACCAAAACGAGTAAAGATAAACATATCGTGCGACATCTGATACTCACGAATAAAATCCCCTTTGACTTCAGCGTCTGTGGCGTCTTATTCAGTTACCTTCAAGGTGACGCAGGCAAAGAACTTATAAGATTGCCTTCTAGCATTAGCTTGGAATCATGGCTCGCAAAGCGTTTTTCGCTTTCTTAGTTCTGTTTTCGCTCGCTTTTTGCGAAGCCAAAGCGGAGAACTGCAGTGAGGTGCAATGCAAGATTTTTTCAGTTGGAGAAGATTTAGCGTCTGAATTTCGCCACAAAGCTTCCGAGAAGGGTGTGAGATTGGTTTATATAAACTTGATAATTGGCAATGCGACCTACGATCCACTAGATTTGCCGGACGAGTTTCTTCCTCACAGATGGGTATGGGCTAACAGTATCAAGGAACCCATGTTAACTATGCCCGACGACTACGATATTCTATCCTTTGGTCTTCTAAATTATCAAGTTAGAAGCATGGACGTGAAGTTGGAAGATCAACCGAGTGGATGCCTCGCTGACTTAAATTCAACATGTCAGAACATGGCCGTTGGAAGAATGTTGTTAGAAAATGTAACAATTAAGAGCACTAGTGAACAAGTTCGAATGAAACCGGTGGTTTGTGTTGAAGTCATAACGACTGACGATTTCTATGCCGGTATACCTATGCGTGATATTGACCATCATCAGTGCTGTGGTATGCATCAAGAACCCACTGGATCCGCTATAATTCGGTGCGATCAAACTGTTGACATTGGTTACTGGACGGAGGCTGTCGATGCCTTCTTTAGTATGTTTACGGTGATTTTGTCTCTTTTTCTTCCTGCACTTCCTCTAGCATTGCCAGACTGTGTTTTTAGTCTGCGAGCCGAGTGTGAAAAGGAAAAGCGGTTAGAAGAACAGAACAACAACACTGGGATGCCAGGAGATCATCAGAACATCAATGGAACAACAGATGAACCGGACAACCCAAGCGCAGACGACCTAAGCTTGAGAAACAGACATAGCTCGTATCCTCAACAGATATCGGACAGTGACCACGACGCATCAAATCCTAGGGAAAATATATCGGAGCAAATCGAGGAGGAGAGCGAAACCATTCCTGTAGATGATTCAAGTCCAATGAATCTTTCAACCCTTTTAAATGGATGTGTTCAGAAATTGCCAGATATAGAGATGTCATTTAATATCAAATTAGCTATTTTGTTACTTTGCATTTGTCCTGGTGTTCTTTACGTTCATATTGGAGTTCAGAGAACTGTCAAAACGATGTATGTTAATGAAATGATTAAGAAAGATGTAGCTCATCTGCCTGTATCGGGGCTGTCTGTATTGGTGGTCATAATATTATTTATATCTGTATTGATTTTAAGGCCGAGGGATTTTATCTTCGAAAAGGTGATTACTTGTGTGGTTTGTGGAGAGAAGTCAGATCGGCTTTCGGTTGGAGATAAAATACGATGTCATTTGAAAACATTGAATCACCACCTGTGGGAGTATATCCATTGTTTTGGAGACGTAGTTGTTTGTGATAAATGTATTTGTCCGAATTCATGCAGAAATATGCGACAGAAATCACAATTACTACGACATTTAGACCAAGTAACTGTTGCTTGTGGTAAATATGTTTGTCCGAATTCATGCAGAAAGATGCGACAGAAATCACAATTACTACAATTAATCTGTAATTTTGGAGACGTAATAACTGTTTGTAGTAAATGCATTTGTTTGTATGCATACAGAAAGAGGCGACAGAAATCACGATTGATACAATTAATTTGCGTTTTGTTGCGTTTAATTTCTTTCCCAACCGCATTACTTTTGCGTATTCTGTTTGGGGCGATATGTTTCGTCGTTTTACTTTTCGTTTCGGTTGTTGAAGTGATTTCGTTTTCACCCTTGATGACGATCTTGACTTTTTTACTAACAAAGGTTAAAATCTATCATTCAGCTCTTGATCGCAGACCCGTTTCGGCGCTTTTTGCCGGTTCCCTGGCGTTTTTGTATGTTTGTTTCTTTGGCAGTACGTTTTATGTTGGTTATTCTTTGATCGCATTTTCTACCATCTGTATCAACAATCTTCTAGGATATACAATAATGGGATTGGTTCTCAACGTTGACATTGTAACCCCCTATGTAGCTTTCTTCGTCGTACTCACAACAAATCTTTATCTTTGTTATTCTAATATGCAGAGCAAATATAAGAAAGTCAAGAAAATGATTTTCAAACGGAAGGAAGATCTACAAGTAAACAGCAGACACATTAAGAATACAATTCAAGTACAGTTATATTGGCAAGTCTGTGACAAGGTTTTGCCCATAAAAACTGAAATCTGCGTGATGTTTTGCAATATGGGTTTGGTTTTATTATTTTTATTTTTAGTAGCCTATTCCATTGCTTTCTTTGGAAGGGAGTATGATGTTTCTTTCGTGACCTCGACCGTGTATGTGTTTTTCTCTGGAGCAATTCCACCGTTGGTTTTAAGAAGACTGACAAGTAGCGACAAAATTATTGGCTGGACAAAAATAAAAATGGAACGCCAGATTGGAATAGTAGTCGAAGAATATACAGACAGTAGTGACGCAGGTGTCGTAACGCAAAGCCCAGTTTAGTGAATGGGTTTGACAAAGTTTGCAGTAATTAGTTAGTAAAATGACCGAAATGAGCAAAAGTGGTTAGAAATTGTGTAAGGAAAACGTACTTTAATCTAGGGATAAGGCATTGTATGATTATGATGTAATAAAATCCGAAACCTGGAATAACCGTTATCTCTTTGATCAATATCCTTAACATACCAAAAGTTAAGATTTTTAGCACCACCCTACCCTGTCTTAGAGCTAACATTTTAACATTCGGTGATTTTTGTTTTGATCGATGAATCATGAAAAAACGTTTAGAGTATTGGACTTATTGTTTTGAAGTAGTTCAGAACGTTTTCATTTGTTACACACTCAGCAAACTCACTCCATCGCTTTGTTTCCATGGCAACTTCCGTATTGTACCCTATAACCCATTTATGCATTCGTCATTGACCAATCAGAAACGAGATACATACATACATACATACATACATACATACATACATACATACATACATAAAACTCTATTTTGTCTCAGATTTTCAAATAACACAATGCATATTGAATGAAATATTAACTTAGAAGAAATTACAATTAGCCAATTAATTCATGTTGTCGAATCATTCTAATAAAGTCATTCAGACAAGAGATAGCTCTTAATCTGTCAGGTAAAGTATTCCAGAGCTTAGCGGCTGTATAAGTAAAGGAATTCAGGCCATAAGTAGTAATGCAAGTTTTAGCAAAGGGTGAGGATATCAGTTCCTCTCCTAAAATACTCTACAGATCTGAGGGAAAACAATTCTCTGATACACTGTGGATACTGTGTATTATAAATACACATAATAATAATAATAATAATAATAATAATAATAATAATAATAATAATAATATTTGTATGCGTCTATTACATAGGGAGAAGTTGTTAAGTGAGAGTGAGAGCTTCTGTGGGTAAGCTTATTTCCATTTTCAAGGTGGTTAAAACCAGTTTTATCAAGTTCGAGGGAATGTCTTATTAGAACGATTACCTTTACACGGTTCACGTAACGGCAGTGTTCTAGTACTATACGAAAAACGAATAATTACTTTGAAAGATGCACTGATCAATGTTGCGTAATAGGTTACTATGGCAACAAAAGAGCCATCCAAAAACACCCTACATCTTGCCTTTAAAGACGTATCTCAAAAACGAACTCGGTGACCCCCAATTTTCATTCCTGGAAAGTAAATCGCGCGAAGTCAGAAGAGCATAGACCCAGCAGAAAAACCACTCTGAACTTGTGAAAAAAGAAAGTTTTATGTGCGATGTTTGTAAATTTGAACTGCATCATCGGGTCACTGCAGAATCGCTTTCTTTCTCGGATGCTGTGTGCTGAACGTGGCGCTAGCTGGGCGGTATTGTATTTTATTATATGACTAGCTCCGTGAGCGGGCAAGATGAACCAAATCGCGCGCTCTGATTGGCTACCCGAGCGGGCAAGATGGAGCGATACTGCCCGCTCGGGATTTCTCGCTTGGTCCCGCAAGATCAAAGATCATTTTTTGGTGTTTTAAGTCATATAATAAATCCTTTATTGACCAAGATTGTTCGGTCAAGATGACTGGATATTGGCCAAGTTCTTTTTTTGCGTGTTTATGGACCGAGACTTCGTCTCGGTCCATAAACACGCAAAAAAAGAACTTGGCCAATATCCAGTCATCTTGACCTCACGCTTGGTCAATAACCCATACATACTGTATTGACAGGCACACCTTTTCCCGAAAGAGCCAAAACCTTGCCGTTGTGACGTCTTTCAGACCTGTCATGTCAGTTAGTAATTTGGTAAGGTTTCAACTCAAGAAATTCCTCTTTGAGGAACATGAATGTCCTTCGGGACACTAGCCTGTCTTTTAGGTCCCTACATGTTCTTCGTGATACAAAATGTCCTTCGGGACACTAGATAAGTCCTTTGGGTCCCTAAATGTGTTTCTTTCCGGGAACACAAGATATGTCCTTCGGGACAGCATTGGTTGGTATCCAAAGGAGCCAAGTTGATTGAACGGTGAAGGAATATATTATTTTTGAGCAAGCAATGGCTAAGGTTTGTTGGCTACCCAACACATGATGATCAGCAGCCTTTTCCGTACATCATGCAACACAGAAAGCCGAAAAAATTGAACAAAGATTCGGATCCCTCACTCCCCACGGAATTAACACACTTTTCTTTCAAATAATTTATTCTTGTTATCCACGTTGCTATATCCCCACCAATAGCGTAGCCCTTTCTTTCACTACAGAAACCACTATCAACCCACAATTCCGTAATTTGCTGTGAGGAAAGACTGACGCTCGAATTTCTTTACGCTAATGAATTTACTTTATCAACTCACTTGATAA
>NC_090887.1:5762393-5784893 GCF_036669925.1 Montipora capricornis
TATTTGTTCGTATTCGTGCACAGAGATGCGACAGGAATCACGCTTCGAGCATATAATTCGTGTTTTTTTATGTTTAATTTCGTTCCCATTCGCATTACTTTTGAGAGCAGTTATATGTGGGGCAATATTTTTCTGCGTTTTACTGATCACCTGGTTTTCCGCAATTCTGCTCTCACCTCACACTACCCTCTTTTACTGTGTACATTCGAAGGTTTACCCCAGATTCGTTGCTTTTTGCAAATCCATTCACTGGTGTTTTCGTTTGTTTTTTCATTCCGTTATTATTTTTTACTTTTTCGGCATCCTTTATTTTGTTAATAGTGTGATACTCATCTCTTCTTGCCTCTTTATCATCAGTGCTCTAAGATATATCATAATGGGACTGGTTCTCAACGTTGACATTGTAGCACCTTATGTAGCTTTCCTTGTCGTACTTACAACAAATGTTTATCTTTGTTATTCCAATATGCAGAGCAAATATAAGGAAGTCAAGAAAATGATTTTTAAACGGAAGGAAGAACTACAAGTGAATAGCAGAGACCCTACCTTTTGTAAGGATACAATTCGAGCAGAGTTATATTGGTATGTCTGTGACAGGGTTTTGCCCATAAAGACTGAAATCTGCGTGATGCTTCGCAATATGGGTTTAGTTTTATTATTTTTGTTTTTAGTAGTGTATTCCATTGTTTTCTTTGGAAAGGGGAATGATATTTCTTTCGTGACTTCGACCATGTATGTGTTTTTCTCTGGAGCAATTCCACCGTTGGTTTTAAGAAGACTGACAAATAGCGACAAAATTATTGGCTGGACAAAAATAAAAATGGAACGCCAGATTGGAATAGTAGTCGAAGAATATAGAGAAAGTAGTGACGCAGGTGTCGTAACGCAAAGCCCAGTTTAGTGAATGGGTTCGACAAAAGTTTGCAGTAATTAGTTAGTAAAATGACCGAAATGAGCAAAAGTGGTTAGAAATTGTGTAAGGAAAACGTACTTTAATCTAGGGATAAGGCATTGTATGATTATGACGTAATAAAATCCGAAACCTGGAATAACTGTTATCTCTTTGATCAATATCCTTAACATACCAAAAGTTAAGATTTTTAGCACCACCCTACCCTGTCTTAGAGCTAACTTTTTAACATTCGGTGATTTTTGTTTTGAACGATGAATCATGAAAAAACGTTTAGAGTATTGGACTTATTGTTTTGAAGTAGTTCAGAACATTTTCATTTGTTACATTCAGCAAACTCACTCCATCGCTTTGTTTCCATGGCAACTTCTGCACTGTACCTTATAACCCATTTATGCATTCGTCATTGACCAATCAGAAACGAGATACATACATACATACATACATACATACATACATACATACATAAAACTCTATTTTGTCTCAGATTTTCAAATAACACAATGCATATTGAATGAAATATTAACTTAGAAGAAATTACAATTAGCCAATTAATTCATGTTGTCGAATCATTCTAATAAAGTCATTCAGACAAGAGATAGCTCTTAATCTGCCAGGTAAAGTATTCCAGAGCTTAGCGGCTGTATAAGTAAAGGAATTCAGGCCATAAGTAGTAATGCAAGTTTTAGCAAAGGGTGAGGATATCAGTTCCTCTCCTAAAATACTCTACAGATCTGAGGGAAAACAATTCTCTGATACACTGTGGATACTGTGTATTATAAATACACATAATAACAATAACAATAATAATAATAATAATAATAATAATAATAATAATAATAATAATAATAATAATAATAATAATAATAATAAGCATATTGTTATGCGTCTATTTCATAGGGAGAAGTTGTTGAGTGAGAGTGAGAGTGAGAGGTTCTGTGGGTAAGCTAATTTCCATTTTCAAGGTGGTTAAAACCAGTTTTAACAAGTTCGAGGGAATGTCTTATTAGAACGATTACCTTTACAACGTTCACGTAACGGCAGTGTTCTAGTACTATACGAAAAACGAATAATTACTTTGAAAGATGCACTAATCAATGTTACGTAATAGGTTATTATGGCAACAAAAGAGCCACCCAAAAACACCCTACATCTTGCCTTTAAAGACGTATCTCAAAAACGAACTCGGTGACCCCCAATTTTCATTCCTGGAAAGTAAATCGCGCGAAGTCAGAAGAGCATAGACCCAGCAGAAAAACCACTCTGAACTTGTGAAAAAAGAAAGTTTTATGCGCGATGTTTGTTAATTTGAACTGCATCATCGGGTCACTGCAGAATCGCTTTCTTTCTCGGATGCTGTGTGCTGAACGTGGCGCTAGCTGGGCGGTATTGTATTTTATTATATGAGTAGCTCCGTGAGCGGGCAAGATGAACCAAATCCTGTGCTGTGATTGGCTACCCGAGCGGGCAAGATGGAGCTATACTGCCCGCTCGGGATTTCTCCCTTGGTCCCGAAAGATCAATGATCATTTTTTTGGTGTTTTATACCATCAGAAACCCATAAGGGTTGAAACGTGTAATGCGCGTTCACAGCTTCCGAATATTCAGTGCGAACTGATTGGTTGAATGTTTCAGTGCTAAGTACCATATTTGGAAACCCCTCGCTCTTGTTGTGCCAAATATGGTACTTAGCAAATTGAATATCCAGAAGCTTGTTTCCTAGCACACAAGGGGCCGTTACACGTTTCAACCCTTATGGGTTTCTGATACCATATAATAAATCCTTTATTGACCATGCTTGTTCGGTCAAGATGGCTGGATATTGTCCTCGTTCTTTTTTTGCGTTTGCAGAAAAAGAACTTTGCCAATATCCAGCCATCCGGGAACACAAGATATGTCCTTCGGGACAGCATTGGTTGGCATCCAAAGGAGCCAAGCTGATTGAACGGTGAAGGAATATATTATTTTTGAGCAAGCAATGGCTAAGGTTTGTTGGCTACCCAACACATGATGATCAGCGGCCTTTTCAGTACATCATGCAACACAGAAAGCCGAAAAAATTGAACAAAGATTTGGATCCCTCACTCCCCACGGAATTAACACACTTTTCTTTCAAATAATTTATTCTTGTTATCCCCACCCCCAGCGTAGCCCCTTATTTCACTACAGTTGGAAGTTGTAATAATAATAATTGCTGCGGACAGTGTCTAGGCAACAGTTCCTGGACTAAAAAGAAAAAAAAATTGTGTGTTTCATTGTCTTAAACTGTAGAATTGTTTGATGATTTCACAGTTCTGTGATATAATCCACTTCTGACAGTTGGTTAGCACTTTAGCAGCATATTTCTTGTGGGCTAAATCAGAGAGTTCTTTCTTTAGTGTGGTGTTGAAATCTCCCAGGAAGTTAAACACTATATTGGTTTGCTTGATCTCGTAGTCGAGATAGAGTTTTTGGAGACCCAGTCTTAAATCCAGATACTTTCTCTTCTTATAATCGTTCCTATCGTTGATCTGCCCGATATTACATACAGTTTCTTCCATTAGGATGATAACCTTGTTCTTATCAAAGATCGTCATGTCTGGTTTGTTTGCATCTTATCTATATATATATCTATGTCGTGTCCCAGAGAATTTTAGCTTCGTCGTTTTCCGTACTTTCGGGATCGCTTGTTTATACCATGCTTTGAATTATTATTATTATTATTATTATTATTATTATCTCGCAGTATAAAACTTTGGAATGCTGTCGACATCATGAGTAGTATAGGGCGCATAACGTAACCTACACCACTTGAGAAGCTACAATTAGAAGTAAAAAAAATTAGGTACGGAACCTAGTACAATTCTAATATACATAATGATATGAATCTCTCTACTTAGAGAGCCAATTTAGAATATTATTAAATTCTATACTCTGTAAAACCTGCGCAAAAATATGATGATATCATTATCTCTACTAAAAGCCTATTTAGAAAATTATTCAGTTTTATACTCTCATTATCTCTAATAAACCTACACGAGGCCATCATAATTCGGTTATCTCTACTAAAAGCCTATTTAGAATCATATCAAACTCTTATCCACTATAAAAACTACGTAGAAAATAATTAAAATACAGGTTTTGCGACAACCCTTGTGTTTCTGGATTTCAGAAGAAAAAAGAAAACCTAAAGTCTAGTGTCCTTCTCGCCCTAACTAAGTATTTATCTTAAATGTTCTGGCAATGTTCAAAGTGTTTGAGATGACCGACTTCTGCATCCGCTCAAGTACAGCCCGTGCTCTCGCTCCTATTAGCTTCCTCACCGACTTCTCTAGGTGTTTAGAATAACCACCCAATACGTCAATTATTATGTTGTACTGTTCAACCCTGTAACCATTGTATCTCTGCTTCAGCTCCCACATCATGGGACCATACTTGAGCGTCTTTTCCTCATCTTTCTTGGCTCTACTCTCAATCCATGGGCAGCTCATTTCAATTGTGTAAACTTCTTTCCTCTCGTGGCTGACAAGACGCGCGTCTATCCGATTTGCTCTTACTTCGTTGTGCTCTGCATAGATGGGAATATCCCAAAACGCTTCACTCGTGGTGTCCTTTACAAGCGACTGGTGACCTGATGCCATGGCGTGTTCTTCAAATTCTCTAACTGCTCCCACAGTCTGATCCGAATTCTGATACAATTTCAGTAGCGATTTGATTTTGGTGATCTTATACTCGTGTTCGACTGATTGCAGGCCTCTACCCCCTTTCTCCCTCGGTAGGTATAACAAAGAGGTTAGGCTAGCTGGGTGCTTGCCACCGTTCTCAACTATGATCTTCCGAGCTGCTCTATCCACACCTCTTAACTCTGATAGAGACCAATGTTGTGTCCACATTAAATACCGCAGCACCGGGAGTGCATACTGATTAGTTGCCTGTACACGGTTACAATCAGATAGGGGGCTGGACCATATAATAGATATCCTGCGTAGATATTCTTTAGCTGCACACGCTAAAGCCAGCCGTTCATCCTGCCGAACGTTCTCCAGAACCCCCAGGAACTTGTAGTGTTTTCCCTCCCCAAGATCCGTGATGGTAGTTGTCTCGTCCATCCTCATACCAGACTCGTCTAACACTTGGGCTCCTCTCTTCACGTGTACCACTGAGCACTTTTTCTGATTCCAGTGAAGGCCAATATCCTGCATCGCTCCTCTAGTTTCCTTCAGCACTCGGTTCAGCTTGCTCTCGGAGGCAGCAAAGACCTTCAGGTCGTCGATATACAGGAGATCGGTGACTTTGACTCCTTATTATTATTATTATTATTATTATTATTATTATTATATAGTTGGAAGTAAATTTACCGTTTTTGCTTTGCTTCACTTTGTCTTTGAGGGCTCTTTTCCAAGTACAACCTCCCGGGGGGCTTATATTTGGAGGGGCGATTTAACGGAGGGTTTTTGCGTTACCGCTTTGGGGGGTTTATATTTGGAGGGGTTTATACATAGAGGGGCTTACTTTCGGAATTTTACGGTATTTGATGCTTTGTTATGTACTTCCAAATATCGTTTACAGAATTGTAAATGGGCTTTTTCGATTGGAGAGTCGTCCGTGGATTTGAAATCCGACTTAACAAAGATACCCCAGACTTCACTATTGTAGGTTAAATTGGTGAGATCATGGCGTCAAAAATTTTGCATGCAAGTAAAGGTTTCAGACTTTTAAAATCAGTCTGTAGTGTCAAGCTAAAGAGAGCATAGAGGACGTTTTGTCGCAAGTCCTACTTTGCATGCATCTCCTGGTCATAGCAATACCCGTTGATTACGCATGCGCGTAAAAATCGGAGACAGGAAAAATAAAATTAGGTTTTATAAAATACGCAACAGAGGAAGGAACGTGAAGTTGAACTCATCATTGCCCAGACCATTATTTTTTTTTTATAACGTCGCAAAATGTTATGTTGTTGCACTTGAAGTCGTCGTTGATTCAAGTTGAACTGCAACTTACTACTTTGTCTCCACGTATAAACGGAAGGGAATTGAATGAGACGCTGAATTAGAACCGAGAATTAAAAAGTTTTGGAATTGGCTTGTATTTTCATCTAATCACTTTAAAGATTTTTACGACCGAATATTCAATGTTATTGTACAATGGTATCCACTGTACCTTTTCTCTGCAGACGAACTCTTTCTCCCGGTTGAATTGTCGTCAGTCTTGAATTGGCGCCCAACACTACAACTGAACCAAGTCAAACTAATCAGTCGTGGTAATTTCAACACTCATCATAATTAATATTCAACAATGTTTTGGTATTTCATCAATGATCTTCCTTCCGGTCAGACATCATAAGTAGCTTAAGGACGGCTTTAAAATACGAAGCAACGTATGGCGTTCTTTTGCAAATTGAAGCTTAATTATCTCTGAAAAATGCATGGTTACCACCAATTTTCATCGAACTTCGAGATCAGTGATCGGACTCGATCGTAGCAGCGAACATCATGGACGGTAAGCGCAGGGTTTTTTGAAGGAATTTTCCTTGGAATGTTTCTTTCTTATCGTAAAGATCTCTAAATTTATGGCTGTCAACTTGTTCCCAGACTTCGGCTCCCGGTTCCCCGTTCCCGCTGTTAGTAGCGTCCTGTATAGAGGAAAAACACCGACGCTAAAAACTCCCTGAAAATCACTTAAAGCGGTACAAAAACCACGCAGAAGATAAGAAGCCTCACAATTAAAACAAGATAAAAAGTTTTTTTTCAAAATTTCTTTCATATTTTTTAGTTTCAAATACAGTTGTTTTCTCCAATACTATTTCACTGATTGCATCAGTTTGGGGCACCCGTGGTGCAACTTGCGTCGCTGCTCTCGCAACGCCACGGCGAGACAAGTTGCACGAAACATTGCCCAATGTAACATACCTTGTAACAGCCGAAACCGTTGCGCAAAGTAAAATTGAGTTCATTTTCTGCAACGCTTCACCGCGCAACGACTTTTCATAACATCTGTCTCTCGATTTGTGTCGCAACGGTTTGCGGCTCTGTGGGGGGAGGGGGTGGGAGGGAGAGGGGGGAATGTTGCTTTAACCTCTCGCGTCGAACGACTTGTTTAATGTTTAGCAACGTGTGAACTTCTGTTGCAACAAATAGGCCCTTTTCATGAATGTGTCACGTCACGTTGTCAATCATATAAAATGGTTGTGGTACAAAACAGATGCAAGAAATGGAAAGAGCGTGATGAAATTAGTATGAATGTCAATTTTGAGGCCACTGTGCGTGATTTCAGAGCGGTCCGACAAAGCTTGCCATCCAACAGCTGTTTTCCACAAAAATTTCAATAAATTTTTTACGCATTAAAAACACAGTAAAATCTCTGACATGTCAGTGGCCTCCAAATTAGTCTTCTTACTAATTTCATCACGCTCTCTCCATTTCTTGCATCTATTTTGTGCCACGACCCTTTTTTTTTATGATTGACAAGGTCACGGGACACGGTCATGCAAAGGGAACAAGAAACTTGCTGAATGCAACTGCGGAAATACGAGCTAATAAAGAGCACGTCCTACCACTCCCTTCCCCAACTTGTCACACAACAAAAAAGTTGGAAAAAACTTGTGCAAAAGTAGAATAATCACGTTCTACTTTTTTGCCCAATTTTTTTTTCATTTGTTGGGCGTTTTATACAACCCCTTATGAAACTTGTCATGCAACATTTTGTCAAACAGCATCTGTGATTGGTCATCTCAGTGAGGAACGTAGCTTGTCAGTCGACAAACATGGCGGATACTTTCGAACGGTCCACCATTCCTACATTCTTTTCGAGGGAAAGCTCTTGCACTAATTGGTGATATACACTTCTCTGCTCCATTCTTAAAATTCAGTCTCTAGTGCATCCTTTCCTCTTTCTTTCTGTCTTCTTTTTTCCCTCTTCGTCATCCAGAAGCAAACTTGCGCGACAAATTTGGCAAAATTCCGCACCTTAAGTAAAGGTTAACAAAACTACCCAAAAGAGTTAAAAAGATAAACATATCGTGCGACATTTGATACTCACGAATAAAATCCCCTTTGACTTCAGCGTCTGTGGCGTCTTATTCAGTTACCTTCAAGGTGACGCAGGCAAAGAACTTACAAGATTGCCTTCTAGCATTAGCTTGGAATCATGGCTCGCAAAGCGTTTTTCGCTTTCTTAGTTCTGTTTTCGTTCGCTTTTTGCGAAGCCAAAGCGGAGAACTGCAGTGAGGTGCAATGCAAGATTTTTTCAATTGGAGAAGATTTAGCGTCTGAATTTCGCCACAAAGCTTCCGAGAAGGGTGTGAGATTGGTTTATATAAACTTGATGATTGGCAATGCGACCTACGATCCACTAGATTTGCCAGACGAGTTTTTTCCTCACAGATGGGTATGGGCTAACACTATCAAGGAACCGATGTTAACTATGCCCGACGACTACGATATTCTATCCTTTGGTCTTCTAAATTATCAAGTTAGAAGCATGGACGTGAAGTTGGAAGATCAACCGAGTGGATGCCTCGCTAACTTAAATTCAACATGTCAGAATATGGCCGTTGGAAGAATGTTGTTAGAAAATGTAACAATTAAGAGCACTGGTGAACAAGTTTGAATGAAACCCGTGGTTTGTGTTGAAGTCATAACGACTGACGATTTCTATTCCGGTATACCTATGCGTCATATTGACCATCATCAGTGCTGTGGTATGCATCAAGAACCCACTGGATCCGCTATAATTTGGTGCGATCAAACTGTTGACATTGGCTACTGGATGGAGGCTGTCGATGCCTTCTTTGGTATCTTTTCGGCGATTTTGTCTCTTTTTCTTCCTGCACTTCCTCTAGCATTGCCAGACTGTGTTTTTAGTCTGCGAGCCGAGTGTGAAAAGGAAAAGCGGTTAGAAGAACAGAACAACAACACTGGGACGCCAGGAGATCATCAGAACATCTGTGGAACAACAGATGAACCGGACAACCCAAGCGCAGACGAACTAAGCTTGAGAAACAGACATAGCTCGTATCCTCAACAGATATCGGACAGTGACCACGACGCATCAAATCCTAGGGAAAATATATCGGAGCAAATCGAGGTGGAGAGCGAAACCATTCCTGTAGATGATTCAAGTCCAATGAATCTTTCAACTCTTTTAAATGGATGTGTTCAGAAATTGCCAGATATAGAGATGTCATTTAATATCAAATTAGCTATTTTGTTACTTTGCATTTGTCCTGGTGTCCTTTACGTTCATATTGGAGTTCAGAGAACTGTCAAAACGATGTATGTTAATGAAATGATTAAGAAAGATGTAGCTCATCTGCCTGTATCGGGGCTGTCTGTATTGGTGATCATAATATTATTTATATCTGTATTGATTTTAAGGCCGAGGGATTTTATCTTCGAAAAGGTGATTACTTGTGTGCTTTGTAGAAAGAAGTCAGATCGGCTTTCGGTTGGAGATAAAATACGATGTCATTTGAAAACATTGAATCACCACCTGTGGGAGTATATCCATTGTTTTGGAGACGTAGTTGTTTGTGATAAATGTATTTGTCCGAATTCATGCAGAAATATGCGACAGAAATCACAATTACTACGACATTTAGACCAAGTAACTGTTGCTTGTGGTAAATATGTTTGTCCGAATTCATGCAGAAAGATGCGACAGAAATCACAATTACTACAATTAATCTGTAATTTTGGAGACGTAGTAACTGTTTGTAGTAAATGCATTTGTTTGTATGCATACAGAAAGAGGCGACAGAAATCACGATTGATACAATTAATTTGCGTTTTGTTGCTTTTAATTTCTTTCCCAACCGCATTACTTTTGCGTATTCTGTTTGGGGCGATATGTTTCGTCGTTTTACTTTTCGTTTCGGTTGTTGAAGTGATTTCGTTTTCACCCTTGATGACGATCTTGACTTTTTTACTAACAAAGGTTATAATCTATTATTTAGCTCTTGATCGCAGCAGACCCGTTTCGGGGCTTTTTGCCGGTTCCCTGGCGTTTTTGTATGTTTGTTTCTTTGGCAGTACGTTATATGTTGGTTATTCTATGATCACATTTTCTACCCTCTTTATCAACAATGTTCTAGGATATACAATAATGGGATTAGTTCTCAACGTTGACATTGTAACACCCTATGTAGCTTTCTTCGTCGTACTCACAACAAATCTTTATCTTTGTTATTCTAATATGCAGAGCAAATATAAGAAAGTCAAGAAAATGATTTGGAAACGGAAGGAAGACCTACAAGTAAACAGCAGACACATTAAGAATACAATTCAAGTACAGTTATATTGGCAAGTCTGTGACAAGGTTTTGCCCATAAAAACTGAAATCTGCGTGATGTTTCGCAATATGGGTTTGGTTTTATTATTTTTATTTTTAGTAGCCTATTCCATTGCTTTCTTTGGAAGGGAGTATGATGTTTCTTTCGTGACCTCGACCGTGTATGTGTTTTTCTCTGGAGCAATTCCACCGTTGGTTTTAAGAAGACTGACAAATAGCGACAAAATTATTGGCTGGACAAAAATAAAAATGGAACGCCAGATTGGAATAGTAGTCGAAGAATATAGAGACAGTAGTGACGCAGGTGTCGTAACGCAAAGCCCAGTTTAGTGAATGGGTTTGACAAAGTTTGCTGTAAAGTAGTTAGTAAAATGACCGAAATGAGCAAAAGTGGTTAGAAATTGTGTAAGGAAAACGTACTTTAATCTAGGGATAAGGCATTGTATGATTATGACGTAATAAAATCCGAAACCTGGAATAACTGTTATCTCTTTGATCAATATCCTTAACATACCAAAAGTTAAGATTTTTAGCACCACCCTACCCTGTCTTAGAGCTAACATTTTAACATTCGGTGATTTTTGTTTTGATCGATGAATCATGAAAAAACGTTTAGAGTATTGGACTTATTGTTTTGAAGTAGTTCAGAACGTTTTCATTTGTTACACACTCAGCAAACTCACTCCATCGCTTTGTTTCCATGGCAACTTCCGTATTGTACCCTATAACCCATTTATGCATTCGTCATTGACCAATCAGAAACGAGATACATACATACATACATACATACATACATACATACATACATACATACATACATACATACATACATAAAACTCTATTTTGTCTCAGATTTTCAAATAACACAATGCATATTGAATGAAATATTAACTTAGAAGAAATTACAATTAGCCAATTAATTCATGTTGTCGAATCATTCTAATAAAGTCATTCAGACAAGAGATAGCTCTTGATCTGTCAGGTAAAGTATTCCAGAGCTTAGCGGCTGTATAAGTAAAGGAATTCAGGCCATAAGTAGTAATGCAAGTTTTAGCAAAGGGTGAGGATATCAGTTCCTCTCCTAAAATACTCTACAGATCTGAGGGAAAACAATTCTCTGATACACTGTGGATACTGTGTATTATAAATACACACAATAATAATAATAATAATAATAATAATAATAATAATAATAATAATAATAATAATAATAATAAGCATATTTTTATGCGTCTATTACATAGGGAGAAGTTGTTGAGTGAGAGTGAGAGCTTCAGTGGGTAAGCTAATTTCCATTTTCAAGGTGGTTAAAACCAGTTTTAACAAGTTCGAGGGAATGTCTTATTAGAACGATTACCTTTACAACGTTCACGTAACGGCAGTGTTCTAGTACTATACGAAAAACGAATAATTACTTTGAAAGATGCACTAATCAATGTTACGTAATAGTTACTATGGCAACAAAAGAGCCATCCAAAAACACCCTACATCTTGCCTTTAAAGTCGTATCTCAAAAACGAACTCCGTGACCCCCAATTTTCATTCCTGGAAAGTAAATCGCGCGAAGTCAGAAGAGCATAGACCCAGCAGCTTAACCACTTTGAATTTGTGAAAAAAGAAAGTTTTATGCGCGATGTTTGTTAATTTGAACTGCATCATCGGGTCACTGCAGAATCGCTTTCTTTCTCGGATGCTGTGTGCTGAACGTGGCGCTAGCTGGGCGGTATTGTATTTTATTATATGAGTAGCTCCGTGAGCGGGCAAGATGAACCAAATCCTGTGCTGTGATTGGCTACCCGAGCGGGCAAGATGGAGCTATACTGCCCGCTCGGGATTTCTCCCTTGGTCCCGAAAGATCAATGATCATTTTTTTGGTGTTTTATACCATCAGAAACCCATAAGGGTTGAAACGTGTAACGCGCGTTCACAGCTTCCGAGTTCCGAATATTCAGTGCGAACTGATAGGTTAAATGTTTCAGTGCTAAGTACCATATTTGGAAACCCCTCGCTCTTGTTGTGCCAAATATGGTACTTAGCAAATTGAATATCCAGAAGCTTGTTTCCCAGCACACAAGGGGCCGTTACACGTTTCAACCCTTATGGGTTTCTGATACCATCTAATAAATCCTTTATTGACCAAGCTTGTTCGGTCAAGATGGCTGGATATTGGCCTCGTTCTTTTTTTGCGTTTGCAAAAAAAGAACTTTGCCAATATCCAGCCATCTTGCCCTTACGCTTGGTCAATAACCCATATATATATATTGTATTGACAGGCACACCTTTCCCCGAAAGAGCCAAAACCTTGCTGTTGTGACGTCTTTCAGACCTGTCGTGTCAGTTAGTAATTTAGTAAGGTTTCAACTCAAGAAATTCCTCTTTGAGGAACATGAATGTCCCTCGGGACACTAGCCTGTCTTTTAGGTCCCTACATGTTCTTCGTGATACAAAATGTCCTTCGGGACACTAGATAAGTCCTTTGGGTCCCTAAATGTGTTTCTTTCCGGGAACACAAGATATGTCCTTCGGGACAGCATTGGTTGGTATCCAAAGGAGCCAAGCTGATTGAACGGTGAAGGAATATATTATTTTTGAGCAAGCAATGGCTAAGGTTTGTTGGCTACCCAACACATGATGATCAGCAGCCTTTTCCGTACATCATGCAACACAGAAAGCCGAAAAAATTGAACAAAGATTCGGATCCCTTACTCCCCACGGAATTAACATACTTTTCTTTCAAATAATTTATTCTTGTTATCCACGTTGCTATATCCCCACCCCCAGCGTAGCCCCTTATTTCACTATAGAACCACTATCAACCCACAATTCCGTAATTCGCTCTGAGGAAAGACTGACGCTCGAATTTCTTTACGCTAATGAATTTACTTTATCAACTCACTTGATAAAACCATTTCTGGTTTTCACACCTAAGTTGTCTTCGTAACTGCCATGATCTTCCCAAAAACGTCGTTTCGCATCTGCTGTTCCAATGTATAATTCTCATATACTTTATCTCTTACGGGATAAAAGATAAACTCGGAATTGATCTGCTCCCATATGTTGGAGGAAAAGCGGGGCACAGAGAGCCTTCGATTCTCTAGTGGATGTTGGGTAATTTGTTTCCTGAGTGAAGAGAGATCCGGCTCGGTAAGGGTCGAGTTGTGGTCAAACGGAAAGTCTTTCAGGAGAACCTCGACTTCGGAATAAGACAACGGAGAATTAAATCTTCAGTGCCGTTCATTTCTAAAGCACAACCTCCATTGGCAACATAATATAAAAAGAGCAACAGCCTCATGGGTGAACTGGGGCGAGTAAACTCGTGGAGGGAACAATATGAGAGCTTTACTCTGGAAGTCGAAAATTGCAGGCGGTCTTCAACTTTTAACAAGAATTCTGAATTTATTACATCTTAAACATGTGTGGCAAAAAGAAAAAGAGGCAGAGATGAACAACTTGAAGATTAATTAAAAATGGATTGCAGTTGGGGTATTTCTGACTTAAATTATGTATGCTTAGCAGGCATTTTTTGTCACGAAGCCTTGAGTTGTGTTGTTTAAATGTAATTTCTGGGTTGACGCTAAAGTGTACAGGGAGTAGGGGTTAATAATAATAATAATAATAATAATAATAATAATAATAATAATAATAATAATAATAATTCAAAGCAAGGTATAAACAAGCGATCCCGAAAGGAAGTACGGAAAACGACGAAGCTAAATTCTCTGGGACACACCTATATATATAGATAAGGCGCCAGAGAATGGAGCAAACAAACCAGACATGACGATCTTTGATAAGAAGAAAAAGGTTATCATCCTAGTGGAACTGTATGTAATATCGGACAGATCAACGATAAAAACGATTATAAGAAGAGAAAGTATCTGGATTTAAGAATAGGTCTCCGAAAACTCTATCTCGACTACGAGATCAAGCAAACCAATATTTTTTTTAACTTCCTGGGTGATTTCAACACCACCCTAAAGAAATAACTCTCTGATTTAGCCCACAAGAAAGATGTTACTAAAGTGCTAACCAACTGTCAGAAGTGGATTATATCACAGAACTGTGAAATCATCAAAAAATTCTGCAGTTTAAGACAATGAAACACACAATTTTTTTTTCTTTTTAGTCCAGGAACTGTTGCCTAGACACTGTCCGCAGCAAGTTTCAAAACAAATTGTAAACTGAAAAGTTATTCAATAAAACAGATAATAATAATAATAATAATAATAATAATAATAATAATAATAATAATAATAATAATAATAATAATAATAATTATTGTACTGCCGTGACACAGCCTCTTTAAAGAGCACTAAGAATTTTGAGCATCCGATTGGACTGTCAAAGGTTCAGCTCCTGGAGTACTTAGATTTTTCCAGGTAAACCAACAAATTACGTTGCTTTGACATACAATCGTCTAAAATAGCTCATCACATAAACGAAGAAAGGACGACCCCTTTTGTCGTACCTACCTGTTTCAACACGTTGTTTGTGGCAACCTATTCTGAATGTTACGGGCTAGAGTACTTCTTAAGGGATTTTTTCGTGTTGAATGTAGGTAAGCAGAAGGGGTGTAATTCATTTTGTTGGAGTGATAAAAGCTTAGTCTACGTGAGTGCTGAAGGGTCTGGTTCCAATAAGAGACAAATTTCTTTTTGATGAGATCTAAGAGATGCTTGATCTTGCTGTCATTCAATGAATTGTAATTATTAAATTTGAGTAAAAACTGTTTTGACCATTGTTGTAAAGCTCAATTGACATTTGTAAATTGTCATCTATATCTTGTAGATAGCTTAAGTAATTGAAGATCTCAGTTTTTATTGATATCTATTATCATGGGGTATTTACCAAGTTCGGCTCTACTTGCCATACCGTAAAATTCCGAAAATAAGCCACGGGCCTTATATTTTTCAAACGCCCTTTTCGAGGGGCTCATTTTTGGCGGGGTTTATCTAAGGAGGGAAATTTGTGTTTTCAAATAGATTGGGCTAGCCGTATAGTTGGAAGTAAATTTACCGTTTTTGCTTTGCTTTACTTTGTCTTTGAGGGATCTTTTCCAAGTACAACCTCCCGGGGGGCATATATTTGGAGGGGCGATTTAAGGGAGGGTTTTTGCGTTACCGCTGTGGGGGGTTTATATTTGGAGGGGTTTATACATAGAGGGGCTTACTTTTGGAATTTTACGGTATTTGATGCTTTGTTATGTACTTCCAAATATCGTTTACAGAATTGTAAATGGGCTTTTTCGATTGGAGAGTCGTCCGTGGATTTGAAATCCGACTTAACAAAGATACCCCAGACTTCACTATTGTAGGTTAAATTGGTGAGATCATGGCGTCAAAAATTTTGCATGCAAGTAAAGGTTTCAGACTTTTAAAATCAGTCTGTAGTGTCAAGCTAAAGAGAGCATAGAGGACGTTTTGTCGCAAGTCCTACTTTGCATGCATCTCCTGGTCGACGCAATACCCGTTGATTACGCATGCGCGTAAAAATCGGAGACAGGAAAAATAAAATTAGGATTTATGAAGTACGCAACGGAGGAAGGGACATGAAGTTGAACTCATCAGTGCCCAGACCATTATTTTTTTTTATAACGTCGCAAAAGGTTACGCTGTTGCAGTTAAAGTTGTTGTTGATTCAAGTTGAACTGCAACTTACTATTTTGTCTCCACGTATAAACGGAAGGGAATTGAATGAGACGCTGAATTAGAACCGGGAATTAAAAAGAAGTTTTGGAATTGGCTTGTATTTTCATCTAATCACTTTAAAGATTTTTACGACCGAATATTCAATGTTATTGTACAATGGTATCCACTGTACCTTTTCTCTGCAGACGAACTCTTTCTCCCGGTTGAATTGTCGTCAGTTTTGAATTGGCGCCCAACACTACAACTGAACCAAGTCAAACTAATCAGTCGTGGTAATTTAAACACTCATCATAATTAATATTCAACAATGTTTTGGTATTTCATCAATGATCTTCCTTCCGGTCAGACATCATAAGTAGCTTAAGGACGGCTTTAAAATACGAAGCAACGTATGGCGTTCTTTTGCAAATTGAAGCTTAATTATCTCTGAAAATGCATGGTTACCCCCAATTTTCATCGAACTTCGAGATCAGTGATCGGACTCGATCGTAGCAGCGAACATTATGGACGGTAAGCGCAGGGTTTTTTGAAGGAATTTTCCTTGGAATGTTTCTTTCTTATCGGAAAGATCTCTCAATTTATGGCTGTCAACTCGTTCCCAGACTCCGGCTCCCGGTTTCCCGTTCCCGCTGTTAGCAGCGTCCTGTACAGAGGAAAAACACCGACGCTAAAAACTCCCTGAAAATCACTTAAAGCGGTACAAAAACCACGCAGAAGATAAGAAGCCTCACAATTAAAACAAGATAAAAAGTTTTTTTTCAAAATTTCGCTCATATTTTTTAGTTTCAAATACAGTTGTTTTCTCCAATACTATTTCACTGATTGCATCAGTTTGGGGCACTCGTGGTGCGACTTGCCTCGCTGCTCTCGCAACGTCACGGCGAGACAAGTTGCACGAAACATTGCGTAATGTAACATACCTTGTAACAGCCGAAACCGTTTCGCAAAGTAAAATTGAGTTCATTTTCTGCAACGCTTCACCGCGCAACGACTTTTTATAACATCTGTCATGCGATTTCTCTCGCAACGGTTTGCGGCACCAGAAAAGGTGGGGGAGGGGGGGGGGGGTGCGAGGGGGGATGTTGCTTTAACCTCACCCGTCCAACGACTTGTTTAGCAATGTGAGCCCTTCTGCTGCAACAAATAGGCCCTTTGCATGACCGTGTCACGCCACCTTGTTAATCATATAAAATGGTTGTGGTACAAAATAGATGCAAGAAACAAAAAGAGCGTGATGAAATTAGTAAGAATGTTAATTTTGATTAGTAAAAATGTTAATTTTGAGGCCACTGAAGTTTATGTACGTGATTTTAGAGCGGTCCGAAAAAGCTTGCCATCCAACAGCTGTTTTCCACATAAATCTCAATAAAATTTACAAGCATTAAAATCACTGTAATTTCTCTGACATGTCAGTGGCCTCCAAATTAGCCTTCTTACTAATTTTATCACGCTTTTTCGATTTCTGGTATCTATTTTGTGCCACGACCATTTTTTTTATCATTGACAAGGTCACGTGACACGATCATGCAAAGGGAACAAGAAATTTGCTGAATGCAACTGCGGAAATACGAGCTAATAAAGAGCACGTCCTACCACTCCCTTCCCCAACTTGTCACACAACAAAAATGATTTTTGCAAGTTGGAAAAAACTTGTGCAAAAGTAGAATAATCCCGTTCTACTTTTTTGACTAATTTTTGTTCATTTGTTGGGCGTTTTATACAACCCCTTATGAAAATTATCATGCAACATTTTGTCAAACAGCATCAGTGTGATTGGTCATCTCATTGAGGAACGTAGCTGGTTAGTCGACAAACATGGCGGATACTTTGGAACGGTCCACCATTCCTACCTTCTTTTCGAGGGAAAGCTCTTGCACTAATTGGTGATATACACTTCTCTGCTCCATTCTTAAAATCCAGTCTCTAGTGCACCCCTTCCTCTTTCTTTTTGTCTTTTTTTTCCCTCTTCGTCATCCAGAAGCAAACTTGCGCGACAAATTTGGCAAAATTCCGCGCCTTAAGTAAAGGTTAACAAAACTACCCAAACGAGTAAAGATAAACAGTCATATCCTGCGACATCTGATACTCACGAATAAAATCCCCTTTTGCTTCAGTGTTTGAGCGTCTTATTCAGTTACCTTCAAGGTGACGCAGGCAAAGAACTGACAAGACTACCTTCTAGAATTAGCTTGGAATTGGCATGGCTCGCAAAGCGTTTTTCGCTTTCTTAGTTCTGTTTTCGTTCGCTTTTTGCGAAGCCAAAGCGGAGAACTGCAGCGA
Organism: Montipora capricornis; assembly: GCF_036669925.1. Lineage (NCBI taxonomy): Eukaryota > Metazoa > Cnidaria > Anthozoa > Scleractinia > Acroporidae > Montipora > Montipora capricornis. The sequence goes on from NC_090887.1 coordinate 5,780,499, forward strand.
GGTGCAATGCAAGATTTTTTCAGTTGGAGAAGATTTACCGTCTGAATTTCGAAACAAAGCTTCCGAGAAGGGTGTGAGATTGGTTTACATAAACTTGATGATTGGGAATGCGACCTACGATCCACTAGATTTGCCAGACGAGTTTCTTCCTCACAGATGGGTATGGGCTAACACGGTCAAGGAACCCATGTTAACTTTGCCCGACGACTACGATATTCTATCCATCGGTCTTCTAAATAATCAAGTTAGAAGCATGAACGTGAAGTTGGAAGATCAACCGAGTGGATGCCTTGCTAACTTAAATTCAACATGTCAGAACATGGCCGTTGGAAGAATGTTGTTAGAAAATGTAACAATTGAGAGCACCGGTGAAAAAGTACAAAAGAAACCGGTGGTTTGTGTTGAAGTCATAAAGGACATAAAGACTGAAGATACCAATATACGTGATATTGACTATCAGTGTTGTGGTATGCATTTAGGACCAACTGGCCGATTCGCTTCGATCCGGTGCGATCAAACTGTTGACATTGGCAGCTGGATGGAAGCACTCAATACCTTCTTTGGTATCTTTTCGGGCATTTTGTCTCTTTTTCTTCCTGCACTTCCTCTAGCATTGCCTGACTGGGTTTTTAGTCTGCGAGCCGAGTGTGAAAAGGAAAAGCGGTTAGAAGAACAGAACAACAACACTGAGACGCCAGGAGATCATCAGAACAGTAACGATCAGAACATTAGGAACATTAATGGAACAACAGATGAACCGGACAACCCCAGCGCAGACGAACTAAGCTTGATAAACGGACATAGCTCGTATCAACAGATATCGGACAGTGACCACGACGCATCAAATCCTAGGGAAAATATATCGGAGCAAATCGAGGAGGAGAGCGAAACCATTCCTGTAGATGATTCAAGTCCAATGAATCTTTCAACTCTGTTAAATGGATGTGTTCAGAAATTGCCAGATATGGAGATGTCATTTAATATCAAATTAGCTATTATGTTACTTTGCATTTGTCCTAGTGTCCTTTACGTTCAAATTGGACTTTATGGAACCGTCAAAAAGATGTATGTAAATGAAAGTATTAAGAAAGGTGTAAGACATCTTTATGGGCTATCTCCTGTACAGCTTCAGATTGTCGGTTTAGATCTGAATGACACAACCGTAATTATATGCTTTGTTGTGTTATTATCTACGATTATCATACCTCTATTGAGCTTAAGACCGGGGGATTTCATCTTGGAACAAGGAGTAATTTGTCCCTTTTGCAAAATCTTCAACAGAGGTGGAGACGTTTTGTTCTCAGATCGGCGTTCGGTTGCTGATGAAATGCGACGTCATTTGGAGATATTAAATCACTGTGTGTGGAACCTCATCCGTTATTTTGGAAACGTGGTTGTTTGTGATAAATGTGTTTGTTCGTATTCGTGCACAAACATGCGACAGAAATCACGCTTCCTACATATAATTTGCGTTTTATTGCGTCTAGTCTCTTTCTCATTCTCACTACTGTTGAGAGTTTTCTATGGGGCGATAATTTTTGTCGGGTTACTGTTTGCCTCGCTTACGGCAATGTTTATACTCTCACCCTCTTTCACCTTCTTTTTGCTCCTATTTTTAAAGATTTGGCTCAGTTTCCTTTTTCCTCTTAAAGCCGTTCAGCGGATTTTGTGTTTCTTGTTCTTTCATCCGGTTTTTCTTGGTCTCTTTTTCCTTATTCTATATATTGATTATTTTATGATTTTCACGTCTTGCCTCTTTATTGCCAGTGCTCTGGGGTATACAATAATGGGACTAGTTCTCAACGTTGGCATTGTAGCACCTTATGCAGCTTTTCTTGTAGTACTCTCAACAAATCTTTATCTTTGTTATTCTAATATGCAGAACAAATATAAGGAAGTCAAGAAAATGATTTTGAAACGGAAGGAAGAACTACAAGTGAATAGCAGAGACCCTAAGGATACAGTTCAAGCAGAGTTATATTGGTATGTCTGTGACAAGGTTTTGCCCATAAAGACTGAAATCTGCGTGATGTTTCGCAATATGGGTTTGGTTTTATTATTTTTGTTTTTAGTAGCGTATTCAATTGCTTTCTTTGGAAAGGAGTATGATGTTTCCTTCGTGACCTCGACCATGTACGTGTTTTTCTCTGGAGCAATTCCACCGTTGGTTTTAAGAAGACTGACGAATAGCGACAAAATTATTGGCTGGGCAAAAATAATTATGGAACGCAAAATTGGATTAGTGGTCAAAGAATATAGAGACAGTAGGGACGCAGGTGTCGTAACGCAAAGCCCAGTTTAGTGAATGGGTTTGACAAACGTTTGCAGTAATTAGTTAGTAAAATGACCGAAATGAGCAAAAGTGGTTAGAAATTGTGTAAGGAAAACGTACTTTAATCTAAGGATAAGGCATTGTATGATTATGATGTAATAAAATCCGAAACCTGGAATAACTGTTATCTCTTTGACCAATATCCTTAACATAGCAAAAGTTAAGATTTCTAGCACTACCCTACCCTGTCTTAGAGCTAACTTTTTAACAGTCGGTGATTTTTGTTTTGATCGATGAATCATGAACAAATGTTTAGAATTGGACTTATTGTTTTGAAGTAGTTCAGAACGTTTTCATTTGTTACACACTCAGCAAACTCACTCCATGGCTGTTTCCATGGCAACTTCCGTATTGAACCCTATAACCCATTTATGCATTCGTCATTGACCAATCAGAAACAAGATACATACATACATACATACATACATACATAGAGGCCTACTCTGGAACCTTAACTCGCCTTAACTCGCAGCTTGAGATTATGTTCAAATTTCCTTATCTCGTCTTAACTCGCCTAAACTCACATTATCTCGCACAACCTCGCCCACTCTCACCACTGCAAAGTGGATACCAATTTAAATGGGCCTGATCCATTCAACCAAGATTCAGACTGGTCCCCCCGGGAAAAGTGGTCCACCTCAAAAGGTTTTGAAAATTTTCCGGTTGCACTCAACTGTCCCATTGAGCTTTGGACCAAAATTTCCGGAAATTTTGGTTGATGGATCACACCTAATACCTCAACCCACTCTCAGGGTAATTTCATAATTAATCCACAAAGGGAAGACACCAAAAAATAGGGATTTCAACAATTTTAAACAATAGTTATTTGTAAGTCCCATCCTTCTGGAATTTCCAAATAGCCTCTGTGATAAGGGTATTTCACTAAGATTTCATGAAGTTTCTCTTAGTACTTAATGGACAGTCAATGGAACTACCAGGAACAACCTGAACATGCACTAACTTGTCACCTAACAAAAAGGTTACAATGCTAAGCATGGCAGAAATTCCAGAGGCATGGGCACAGGAAAAAATAACAGATTCCCATTTTTGGATATTTTAGGGTATGTTGAAGAATACCAATAAAAATCCCAAATTTGGCAAAGTGAGACAAGTCCCAACCAGGGAATTCCCAACCAAGTTCCCTGATTGGGACTTGTCTCACTCTTCCAAATTTGGGATTTTTTTGGTATTCTTTAAATACCCTAAAATAGCCAAAAATGGGAATCTGTTATTTTTTCCTGTGGGGGTCACAGGGTCTGGAGAAACCACACTGCTAGTATTTTGGGCCACAAAGTAAGTGACATTAACTAAAAGTAGAAACAGTGAATCAACCAAAACTTTTTCATGATATAATAAATTTACTTATACTTCTAAGCGAGACAAAGAAATACAATTTAAACATAATAACAGAATGTTAATATTTTTCTTGTAAGCTACTGTGGCTAATGATTTCCAATAACGTTTTGCAAATGTAATGCATGGAAGCTGTTTACGATAATGAAAAATCAGCAGCATAATTATCATCTTATAATTTGATGAAGGTTAATGAAGATTCTAGCTGACAAGTCTGGGATGTAGCTAGAATCCTTTAAATACTCCACATACGTACTGATTGCAGTCCACATTTCTCAATTATAAAGTTACCTGGTACAAGAAGATCTGTAAATTGGTTCCACGTGACATCCTGTTTGGCTTACATTGTAGTCAAGCTGGTAACCATAAGCCATGATTCATAAAGACTTGTTACATTTAGCCCTTAACTGAATAACTTAAAGGTTTTTGCATTGATACTTCGTTCGCCATTTTTAAAAATTACCCAGGGCCCTCTCGCTCAACTCATTGTCCTGGGAAGTTTTAGGTGGGAAGCTTCAACGTGGCGTACATGACATCAAAACAGGTTACAACACGGCTGAGCCGGTGGCCATTTTTGTAAGAATGTTCATCATCACTGACAACTCTTAATTAAGGGTTTGCGAGACAAAGCCGATAATGGAAAGTACTCTTGTTCATCAACTTAAATGAGGTATAGCTGTTTTGCTCGTCTGAGAATGATATTAAAATCA
>NC_090887.1:5787393-5809893 GCF_036669925.1 Montipora capricornis
ACTACTACTACTACTACTAATAATAATAATAATAAGCATATTTTTATGCGTCTATTACATAGGGAGAAGTTGTTGAGTGAGAGTGAGAGCGAGAGCTTCAGTGGGTAAGCTAATTTCCATTTTCAAGGTGGTTAAAACCAGTTTTAACAAGTTCGAGGGAATGTCTTATTAGAACGATTACCTTTACAACGTTCACGTAACGGCAGTGTTCTAGTACTATACGAAAAACGAATAATTACTTTGAAAGATGCACTGATCAATGTTGCGTAATAGGTTACTATGGCAACAAAAGAGCCATCCAAAAACACCCTACATCTTGCCTTTAAAGTCGTATCTCAAAAACGAACTCGGTGACCCCCAATTTTCATTCCTGGAAAGTAAATCGTGCGAAGTCAGAAGAGCATAGACCCAGCAGCTTAACCACTCTGAACTTGTGAAAAAAGAAAGTTTTATGCGCGATGTTTGTTAATTTGAACTGCATCATCGGGTCACTGCAGAATCGCTTTCTTTCTCGGATGCTGTGCGCTGAACGTGGCGCTAGCTGGGCGGTATTGTATTTTATTATATGACCAGCTCCGTGAGCGGGCAAGATGAACCAAATCCTGTGCTGTGATTGGCTACCCGAGCGGGCAAGATGGAGCTATACTGCCCGCTCGGGATTTCTCCCTTGGTCCCGAAAGATGAAAGATCATTTTTTTGGTGTTTTATACCATATAATAAATCCTTTATTGACCAAGCTTGTTCGGTCAAGATGGCTGGATATTGGCCTCGTTCCTTTTTTGCGTGTTTATGGACCTCGACTTCGTCTCGGTCCATAAACGCGCAAAAAAAGAACTTGGCCAATATCCAGCCGTCTTGCCCTAACGCTTGGTCAATAACCCATATATATTGTATTGACAGGCACACCTTTTCCCGAAAGAGCCAAAACCTTGCTGTTGTGACGTCTTTCAGACCTGTCGTGTCAGTTAGTAATTTAGTAAGGTTTCAACTCAAGAAATTCCTCTTTGAGGAATATGAATGTCCCTCGGGACACTAGCCTGTCTCTTAGGTCCCTACATGTTCTTCGTGATACAAAATGTCCTTCAGGACACTAGATAAGTCCTTTGGGTCCCTGAATGTGTTTCTTTCCGGGAACACAAGATATGTCCTTCGGGACAGCATTGGTTGGTATCCAAAGGAGCCAAGCTGATTGAACGGTGAAGGAATATATTATTTTTGAGCAAGCAATGGCTAAGGTTTGTTGGCTACCCAACACATGATGATCAGCAGCCTTTTCCGTACATCATGCAACACAGAAAGCCGAAAAAATTGAACAAAGATTCGGATCCCTCACTCCCCACAGAATTAACACACTTTTCTTTCAAATAATTTATGCTTGTTATCCACGTTGCTATATCCCCACCCCCAGCGTAGCCCCTTATTTCACTACAGAACCACTATCAACCCACAATTCCGTAATTCGCTCTGAGGAAAGACTGGCGCTCGAATTTCTTAACGCTAATGAATTTACTTTATCAACTCACTTGATAAAACCATTTCTGGTTTTCACACCTAAGTCGTCTTCGTAACTGCCATGATCTTCCCAAAAACGTCGTTTCGCATCTGCTGTTCCAATGCATAATTCACATATACTTCACCTCTTACGGGATAAAAAATAAACTCGGAATTGATCTGCTCCCATATGTTCGAGGAAAAGCTGGGCACAGAGAGCCTTCGATTCTCTAGTGGATGTTGGGTAATTTGTTTCCTGAGTGGAGAGAGATCCGGCTCGGTAAGGGTCGAGTTGTGGTCAAACGGAAAGTCTTTCAGGAGAACCTCGACTTCGGAATAAGACAATGGAGAATTTAGTCTTCAGTGCGGTTCATTTCTAAAGCACAACCTCCATTGGCGACATAATATAAAAAGAGCAACAGCCTCATGGGTGAACTGGGGCGAGTAAACTCGTGGAGGGAACATAATATGAGAGCTTTACTCTGGAAGTCGAAAATTGCAAGCGGTCTTCAACTTTTAACAAGAATTCTGAATTTATTACATCTTAAACTTGTGTGACATAAATTAGATCGCTCTAGTTATATTCATACTTAAAATCTTGGGTCCTATAAATTACTACATTTGATACTGAACAAACTTACAATATGCGAAGTCTTTATTTGTTTACATGTTCAGCTCTCACAGTTGACCTCGATTTGGACGGTTACTATAGTAACGACAATCAGTGTGAAAGACAGGCCAGGTAATGGTGCTTTCAAAAACAGCGATGAAGCACCATCAGTCAGTAGAATGTGAACGAACAGTTCTTAATCAGTGCAGTCTTGGTTTGCGCCTCACGCAAGTAAACAAAATCGCTTACCTGTCTATAATTAAAATCAAGAAATAGGCCATTTTCGAAATATCAAATATTCAGCTTGATATTGAGACTGTGAGGATAAAAACAATAGAAACACGTTGTAATGAATGTGAAAAACATTTGCATATCATTACCTTTGTCTTTGTCCTCCAAACCTCTCTTACAAGCTGAGTTTTAATATATCGAAAAAGGCCGATTGACATGTTGTGGAAAAGTGCTAAATTGTTAACGTGCATCACTCAAAATGACAGAGTTTAGCACGAAGAAACTATGATAGGGTTTCTCTGCGGAACACCAATTATCACGGCGGACGGGAATGAGATAATTTCAAAAATAGTTACCTTGAAAAAAATTCAGCGACTGGCAACTGGCAACCAAATTACGCAAAACGTAAAACTAGCTACTTCAAGCACTGAGTAAGGGTTGAATAGAAAAAAAAAAAAAAAAAAGAAAGTGGGGCAGGGATGGACAAATTGAAGATTAATGAAAAATGGATTGCAATTGGGGTATTTGTGACTTAAATTATGTATGCTTAGCAGGCATTTTTTGTCACAAAGCCTTGAGTTGTGTTGTTTAAATGTAATTTTTGGGTTGACACTAAAGTGTACAGCGAGCAGCGAGTAGGGGTGAATAATAATAATAATAATAATAATAATAATAATAATAATTACACAAAAGCAATTGCATTGCCGCACGTGACACACCCGAAAGAGCGCTTAGATTTAGCTCTAAAATTTCTCGGAGTTGCTTCAATAAATAACAGATTCTCCCCTCTGATTTTGCCTTCTCAACACTGTTTTGGCAAGACAAATCTCAGTTTACTTTGGGTACAATGATAGGCCTAAATGAAAATAACTTGCAAAGCGATTTTGTCAATCACCTGCTAAACTCTGTTTTTTAAATGTGATAGAGCCAATCCAAGTTACTTTGGAACGCCACACGCGCCATATGAGAGATCACGCTAAGAGAAGCGTGATGCTCGTGACGCAAAATGTCAGGCGGATTTCGGATGTCACGCAACACATGTAATGCACATCCTGACAGGGAGTTTAACACGCAACGTTTGAGCTGCGGACGTTAACCGGAAATGAACATTTTGCAAGCCAGGACAATAATGTCTCCCGGATTTTAAACCTAATCATCTCCAATAGAGGAAAGACATTTAACAATATAAAGGTGGTAGTAACAAGGCAGGTTAAAAGGGAAAACAGCTCACTTCCGGTTGCCGTCCGCGCCTCAAAAACGTCGCGTGCTTAAACTCCCTATCCAGTCGAATTTCGAGTACATGTCATCTAACATAAACATACACCGGAGAGTAAGCTGGACTCGGTCGCAGCATTTGTAGTACACGGCATGCAATATACGCAATGTCTTTCACGCAACAAGTACAATGCAATTGAAATCGAGGATAATAAATAAAATTTTGTGTGCTTGCCTTTGAATGTCATGATTGTGTATTGCGTTACATGCAATCATGCAATGTGCGCAATGCACTTCATGAAACAAGTCCCATGCATTTCGTAATAAGAATCATAAATAAAATCTCATGCGTATAAATCTGCTCGAGTGTTCTATATACTCTTGAGTTTTTTCATGAGGTCCTCGACACTCAGCTCATCGTCTGCGGAAATTTGCCCCTCGCTGCTGATTTCTTGTGAAATCTGCTGAAAAATATTGAGAAAATAGGGACTTTGAGATCTGACGGCGACGTCGACGAAAACGTCACCTCTAAATGTAACTTCGCTCTCAGTCGAAAGCCTTTCGCGATTATTCCATCGACACGCCTGTTTGCGTCGTGCAATGTGGGTGACGAATCCAAAAAATAAACAAGAGGCTACCTGTAGCCTACACTTTGTTCGCAGGATTTTTAGCCAATTTCACCATTTCACAGTATTGCTGCGTTTATTTATTTTACAAATATCTTGCCATTATCCAGTTTCAATTCGGTGGTCCGAATTCTGTGACCGAATGATGGGATCGTAAGATAGTTGTTCACATTTAAAACTGTTGTTAACGGAAAAAAATCGTTTCCGGTCACGGACTCGATTCTTTACATTTGCCCGTTAATCTGTCACGTAGTCTTCCGTGATTAATTTGAGTGTTAGGGTTTGGGTCTTGTGGCTAAGTAATAGAGCATCCGATTGGAAGGTCAAAGGTTCAGCTCCTGAAGTACTTAGATTTTTCCAGTTAAGCCAACAACTTACGTTGCTTTGACGTAAAATAGTCTAAAATAGCTCATCACATGAACAAAGAAAGGACGACCCCTTTTTTCTAAAACTCCTGTTGAAAACACAGCAATTGCAATTCACGAAGGAGAAGGTATACTATCCTGACGTTTGTCCAGATTAGTCTCACGGGTATCAGTCGATGCCCCTCGAGTTCACATTTTGGCTGCACTGTTGTTCGCCTCGATGTCATGCAAATCCAAATGAAGACGAGTAGCTCTGGGAACGAGTGCATGCGCAATTGGAAGCTCGTATTACATACATCGTTCGTTAAAGTCGACCGCACTAAACTGAAGTGTGGTTTGTTCTTGTTTGGTTACAAATTTTATTTAATGTGGTTTACCTTTCGCGTTGGCTTCTTCTTAGAATAGGCTCGCTGCACTCCAGCCACAAGCTCCTGTGATAGATCATCGTCTTCATCTTCACCTTTCACGGTCTCACCAATCAGTGTTATGCCTACAAATAACAGACAGGGAAGAGAGAAAGGTAATTTAGTGCGCGATTCCTCGCGTGTTCTACCCGCTCCCTTCGTGTATCGCAGCTACCTGGTTTTGCCTCTCCATTCAACATCCGATAGTGAAGTGTTAAAAAGTGAGGTCCCATGCGTGACCCACGCACGTCCTCTACTAAGCTCTTGGAAAGCTCAACCCATTGCACAACACAAAATGGTATTATGAATAATCATAATAATAATAGTTTCGAATTAATTATTATAATTATGATTACTCGTTGATTAATCACTATTAATTATTCCAATTATTCTTAATTAATTATTCCAACAAACTCATTCCACACTCTACACTGTAGCTCACCCCACTCGTTATCTTCGTGCTTTATTTCGTCTCCTTCTGTGCTTCCAGCTTTTTCCTCGTTTTCTTGTTTTTCGTCTTCTGACTCCTAAAAACATTATTTTACATTAATGATCTCCCTTTGCGCTGAAAACGCTTATTGCTTTCAGTAAGGAGCCCGTGACTAACAGTAAACAACTGCCATACTAAACCTACGTCACGGCATATTTACAGACCGATCTGGTCTACCTTTCCGTAAAAAATAGGCACGCATTGCGTACGTGTAGTAGTACAGTAACAGCGCTGTATGCGCCCTTTGCATGAGACTGTCACATGGTATAAAATTTGCCTTGCTGCATGGCAAGCTACGCACTGGGACATCCAAAAGAAAGAAAAGTCACGCTTGGCTGGTTGTAATCGCTTGACAGTATCATGCAAAGCGCCCATTGTCAACTGAGCTGCGTTTTGTCTTCCAGGAGATTCAAGTTATCTTTGCGTAATATGTAGCTCTAATAGTACACGATATTGTTTTGGTACCGTATATCATTATAGTGCCATGATAGATGTCTTAGGTAAATAGCCCTCTGAGAAGACATGTAGTAACTAGTAAAATACTAAATCCTAGAAAGATTGAAGAAAATAAAAGGGAATCGAGAAACATTGGCTTCGCGGCTGACATGTTCATCATTTTCAAGTTCCCTTACAACTTCTTTCTCACCACAGGTTTGAGCGCGAACTCTGAGCGTCTGACAGCTTTCTAAGACAAAAGTCCACTGAAGTTAAGCCCTCTCGGGCTGGGTTAGTATTTGGGTGGGTGACCTCAAAATATACGACTTGCCATCAGAAACATAGGACCGAAAATTCATGAAAACAACTTAAATTTTCAACCGAGAACATAAAAAGTTACCATCAGCGAAAAACAATTTGGGAGATTTTTGCTACGCTCAATTTTTATATTGTACTTTTGGCTGCACAAGTAAATCGCAAAATTAAAAGTGACATCCAATTCAGCGGGCGCCGTGATCAAGTTACCTCGCATGTTTACTCGCGAAACAAAGCATGCATCTGTGTCAAAATGATGGCAAGACACCGGGTTTTTGTTTTTGTTAGTTTGGGTTTTTTCTTTCAAGTGTTTTAAAGATTGACAAGAAATGTAAAATTTAACACACAGATCACAATCGCCCAACTCTTGAGGTTGACCATTGTTTCTGCAAAGAAACGAGGTCATTTATCACCAGGTAATTCCATCGTTTTGGAAATATATTATTCATCAGCGTCACAAGTTCATGCCGATTTTGGAGCTCATTTTGTTGAAACTCAAGCTCGCTTCCAGCAGACCTGTTTACGTTCGTGAGTTATGCACGCGCTACGGGCCTATTTGCCACCACAGACTGAGAATCACTCACTCACTCTTACAAACCCGGTGACATAGTGTGTAGTGCGCTTATAAAGTGCACTACCACAAAAACCAAGGGCAGTTCCGGTTCGGTGACGCTATGACGTCGGGTTAGTTCCTTGTGATTGGCCATTGGGCTCCTGGGGGTGTCTCACTCGCAGAAAATTCAATCTAAAAATAAATCGGTCTGTGAAACGCCGTGACGGTAATATAGGGTTGTTGTCCGCTCCTAGTCAAGGGCTCCTCTTTATTATAACTTAAAGGAATCTCCAGATACAAGTTTCGTTCAGATCCCATTTTCGTACAGAAACGACAAACAAGTGAGATGTACATGTCCTGGGGTAAATAAAGGTCTTGCCTTGTCTTGCATGTACACTTGCATAGTTAAGCCCAATATGGACTTTTCAGGGCCAACGAAGTCTATTTACAAGCACAGCTGAGAAGTTGAACCACGGACTACCAAAATTCAACGAGTGGTCAGAATCTGGGGCCCGTTTCTCGAAAGTCCCGAAAACTTTTCGGGCCCGAAAAGCCAATTGTGAGACTGCCAACCGCTTGTTTTGGAAAGCCGATCTTTTAACGTGTTTTCAAGGTAACAAAAGGAAAAATGACTGTGAAGTTTAACGACTTAAACCCTCTCCATTCTTGAGATACAAAGGGCATTGTGGCACCCGAAAATGGCCCGTAAAGTTTCGGGACTTTCGAGAAACGGGATGTCAAGGCAAGAGCCTAAACTACTGGGCCACACTGCCTCCTTCGGAAAAACTGTGTTTCCGACGGGGAAAATGGAAAAGTTAATTTCGACGATGATTCTCACGATGGGATTTGGCTCTAGTAATACTTACAATAATGCAACACAATATTTCAGTACTTCGGGTAAGTCCACGAAAAGAAAAAGTCTTGGAAGATACAAATTTCTTCCAGAAATTTTCAATTAAATTGACCAATTAATTCAGTTTTTGACGAAAACAGCCCATATATATGGTAAAGTACTGTAAGATTGTTGTACCTGATATTCTCGCTGTCTCTGTTGGCAAATCATTTCTTCACAAGCAGGATTGGGTTTAAGCGTCATAGTAGGAAAGAAGTCTTGCATTGCATTGTATCCAAGATAATAAGAGACAGTACCAAAGTTTAGGAGATATCTGTGGAGAAAGAGAGGAGGTAGTTCATGCTTCATAAAGAGTGATCCTTTGGGTATATTTAGTCCTGGGATCCTGTTTCTCGAAAGTCCCGAAAACTTTTCAGGCCCGAAAAGTCATTTGTGAACTGGCAACCGCTTGTTTTGGAAAATCGATCTTTTGACATGTTTTCAAGGTGACAAAAAGCAAAGTGACAGTGAAGTTTGACGACTTAAATCCTCTCCGTTCTTGAGATACAAAGGAAATTGTAACACCCGAAAATGGCCCGTAAAGTTTCGGGACATTCGAGAAACGGGCCCCTGGTCTCGGGTTTGGATTGGTTTCCGGTTGTCCCGGATTCAACTCTATAGATTCTGACCTACGCCGCATAAGCCTCTGGCTTTGGCTTCTCTTTGCTGTACTGTGCTTGTTTTAAAGGAACATTAAACACTAAACATTACAATGCTTTGTAAATAGCCAACTGGTTGCCTCCTTCCAGTTGGGGTTCTAAATCATGTTTCTTTCAGATTATTACAAGTGGGGTACCTGTGAACTAGATTAAACACGTACCTAAGTGCACTTCCACTACAACCAAAGCATTTACCGGTCCTTTTTTTAAAAATACATATTTGAACCCTTTCTTGCCCAAGAGTGACCCTTATCGATTTTACGGGTAAATGGCCGTGTTAAGGGAGACTTGAGACATTTATTGCTTGGATTTTTTATGTTTTTAAACACAAGCGACACTTATGTTCGAGAGAAAGGTAATGAGACAGTTAAAAATCAAACACTTGATCATTAATTAACCGCCGACCAGTTACCTCAGTTAGCTGAGAATCGGATTATCGTGCGGGAGGTCGCGGGTTTGAATCCTCGCTGGATCAACGCTCAGGTCTTCAAATAACTGAGGAGAACGTGTACGCAATCCCTTTGCGGGCGAAATAACCGGACACCGTCTTGGCTGAGTGAAGACAGAATCCTTGCCCAATTAACCGCCGACCAGTTAGCTCAGTTAGCTGAGAATCGGATTATCGTGCGGGAGGTCGCGGGTTTGAATCCTCGCTGGATCAACGCTCAGGTCTTCAAATAACTGAGGAGAACGTGTGCACAATCCCTTTGTGGGCGAAACGACCGGAAACCGTCTTGGCTGAGTGAAGACAGAATCCTTGCCCAATTAACCGCCGACCAGTTAGCTCAGTTGGCTGAGAATCGGATTATCGTGCGGGAGGTCGCGGGTTTGCATCCTCGCTGGATCAACACTCAGGTCTTCAAATAACTTAGTAGAAAGTGTGCGCAATCCCTTGGTGGGCGAAACGACCGGAAACCGTCTTGGCTGAGTGAAGACAGAATCCTTTCCCAATTAACCGCCGACCAGTTAGCTCAGTTGGCTGAGAATCGGATTATCGTGCGGGAGGTCGCGGGTTTGAATCCTCGCTGGATCAACACTCAGGTCTTCAAATAACTTAGTAGAACGTGTGCGCAATCCCTTGGTGGGCAAAACGACCGGAAACCGTCTTGGCTTCCTTGCCCAAAATCAAATTCAGAGGAAACGGCGACATGTATATTACAAACAATTAATAGTTGCAGGATTTGTATCAACTTACTTGAGAGTGTTTTGAACAAGAAATCCTGCTACGATGCCCATGGTTGTTGGAAGCGATGCGGCACAGACCCCCTCTTTCTTCAGTGTTCTTTCATCGATATTGGAAGCCACAACAAGAGGAGGAGCACACTACGTAATAAAAAAAAATGACATTACCCTTGACTTTTAAGTCTGTAACAATACTGCACATCATGTAATTATCTACCAACAACAATGGACTAGGAACAACACTTTTCTTAATTTTTTTACATGAGGTTAAACGAAGTTTAACCAAGTAAACAACTAGGAGCGACTGCTGCCAATTGGTCAGTGGTTTTAGTATACTTGCGCATACGTGGAATACCTCGTGCTTTGGGCTGTATCGCTTATTTATCAGTGTGGCGGGAAGTAGGAATATTGTGTGTGGAGCGTTTAGCGGTTTTTGTTCCCTCCCTCCTCACCCTCTGCTTTCCACTGTGTATCAGTGTGACGGGTGCCCGTTCTTCTCGGGGGCGTGGGGGCTCATGGCTGGGTTGTCAGGTTTTGCCAGCCACCGGTGCAGTCTCCATCTTGGAGCTGGCTGCCAGTAGTGGAAGCTCCAGGATGTTTACTTTGAGTGTAAGTTCTGGATTTCATGGTCCGCCATACACCTTATTCCAAAATGGCCACCGATTTATGCGGATACAAATTGGCCCTTGTTGCCTCGTTCAAGATAAAATATTCTTTTGAATTTTAAGCTTAAGAACGAGGCATCAAGGGCTAATTTGAATAAAAACAAAAGAATATTTAAATGGCAGCCATTTTGGAATAAGGTGTATTATTCACGTTCAAAACTGACGGATTGGACCTCAGAGGGTTGGATCCAGGGAAACGTGACGTCAAAGGCTCACTAGTTTAACATTTCAGCGTGTAAATGCAAGATATTATATATGCAAAACACAAGTTTTAAGAGTGTGAAAGCCCAAAACTCCCGTGCTGCATATTAATTCTGTCGCGTACACACGAATTGCATTCTCAAACTAGTGAGCCTTTGATGCCATTCCTCGATTAGGCTCTCTCAAGATCTTAAAGTTAGTAATGGCAGACCACTGAATGGGAAAATTCTAGTTAAAATGAACAAGTGTATGTTTGAAATAACTTAAGTCTGTTTACGAGCCAAGTGTGGCATGAAGCGACTAGGAGTATTTTTTACTCCCCCCTGGATGGGATGCCAGTCCATCGCAGGGTTACACCCAGCATTAAATTCACCAGTACCCATTTATACACGTGGGTGGAGAGAGGCACCATGGGAATAAAGTGTCTTGCCCAAGAACACAACACAATGTCCCTGGACCGCTCGATCTGGAGCCGAGCACACTGACTATGAAGCCACCGCGCCTCCCGATGTATTTTTGAAATCAAGGCTTAAAACTTTGGTCGCTTAGTGTTTAGTGAAATCCAAAGAAAAATAAGAATTGATTTTTTGGTCAGAGTGGCACTTTATGAGAGATCTTTTGTTTTCGTCCATGAACATGGTGGCGATGACGTAATGTGAAAACCATTTGTATCGGGACAGTTGTCAGACGAACCTAGTTTAATGCCCCAGTTCCCATGAGTCTCTTATAGCACAGTAATCGGAAGGTCGTATGTTCAACTCCTATTATGGAGCAATCAGATTTCTTCCGACCATTTCGAGTCAAAATTCGAGAAAAAGATATATGTCTTCAATAATTTACCAGGGTTGACATTTCTCCACCTCTTTCACCATAAATGCAAGAATGCACTCTTCAGACAATTTCAGTCTTAGCAGTAAAGCAGGACAACTGTTAGACTTTCTCAAAGCCCGTTTCCGTTTCCGACTTCGACTTCGACTTCCAACTTCGTCGCTCGCGTCTCGCGAGTCCGCACTCGCTCTCTTTCGCAGTCGACTTGTAGCAAGCCTAGACAACTGTCACTTGAATCTAGTTTAATGGCCTGGCTCCCACGAGTCTCCTATAGTCCCTATTTAACTCGGTGGTAGAGCATCAAAACTAGTCATCGGGAGGTCATAAGGTTCCGATGACACCAGCGAAGGAACACTCGGGATTTTCCCGAGTATCCCTGAGTTACTTTCGATTAAAAAAAAAAAAGAAAGAATTTTTAGCCTGTTCACATTATGTCAATGATTTCTGTTCCCCGCTCCCTTTATTCAATGTTCACTTCATGCCGTGATCTGTTACTCTGAACCCCAATGTACTCAGGGGGTAGTGAGCAGAGAGAAGTGAAGTGAAGTAATTAGTCTCTCCTCCTTGGGGCTTTTCAGGAATAATTTACTATGCTTTTTGTGGGGGACTTTGGCCAGACCGCTTGTTAAGCAGTTTACAATTTATTATTATTATTGACCAGATAAGGTCAGACCACAACACAGGTCGCTCTCTTTCGAAGTCGGCTTGTGGCAAGTCTAGACAACTCTCTATTAAAACTTGAAATCTTTTCGAGAAGTGAGTGGGTTCTTTAACGTCCCATACTATTTGATTTCCAACTAGGGCTATGAGACGGGACCTCCGGCTTACAGTCCTTATTCGAAAAGACTTGAAAGTCTAACCATTTGCGGGTGTTATTACAAAGGCAGCATTTTTTCCTCAGTTATTTTAAGACCCTGAGTTTGGGTCCGGCCGGAGTCAACCAACTGAGCCACCGGTGCGCGGTGTGAAAGCAGAACAAAGGACAAATTAGAGGGAGCGATTGATCGGACATTGTAACTGACTACTTTAGTTGGACTTAATATTTTTACAGAAGCAACATAAACAGACAATTTACAGGAATGTGACAGGGTGCAAAACAAAACAGAAAAAAGAAGAAGAAGAAGAAGAAGAAGAAGAAGAAGAAGCACAGTCGCACACAAGCCATTGGGGCTCAAATGGCCGGAGGTTATCCCAGTTGGAGTACATATAGCACGAAGCGAGTGGGTATAATTATAGCAACTCCCTCCCCCACCCAGGACAGGATGCTGGTCTGCTACATGGTTACCCCTAGCATTATGTCCCCATGTTTTACTGTTCCTAAACGATCTACGACGGCGACATTGACGAAAACGTCAACAACGTGGGCGAAGTATCCTAAAAAAATGGTACGAGCGGTTGTCGAGAAAGGAAAGCTTCTAATCACATTTCTAAGCTAGTATAGTTTGCCCTCAAATCCTCAAATTTGGTGATTTCACGTCGTTGTTACGCAGAGTACCGCAATAACACGTGCTAACATGTGTGCTGCATGTGCAGCACGATAATGGGATTGCACCAATCACAGCGGAGCACCCTGCTAAAAAGGTGATGCGTAACCAGTCGCCCTCATCGCCTGATGAAGACCAGCAGTATAGCAGTCGAAACGTCGCGTGACCACATCGTGAGACAAACGAGAATACTTTATTGTCATTACCGGTATTTTTCCTCTTTTAACCAATGTTGTTGTTTTGTGGCGTTGTCTTTGAATACCACATCGTAGGTCTTTAAGTCCCTAATGTCCTTTTACGTCATCAAATATACAGTGTACATTTACATGTAAGAACCAAACATACCGCAAAACAAGCTGTTTTACCCGGAGCAATAAACTGGATGTGACCAGACACTGCATTTTCACTCACACCGGATTCTATCCAGGGCTGGTTTAATTCATTACATGCCTAAACAAAAACAGATCAATGATTATGATGATGATGATGATGATGATGATGATGATGAACTTTATTTAAGTGTCATCTGTATTTAGCATTGGGGCACTAATTGGAGACACTGTAATTAAAACTGAAATCAATAATAAACGGAAATCAAGACAACATGTTGGCTTTTGAGGAGAGGGGAAATCCAGAGTACCCGGAGAAAAACCTCTCAGAGCAGAGTAGAGAACCAACAAACTCACACGTGACGCCAAGTTTAGAAATCAAACCCGGACCACATTGTTGGGAGGCGAGTGCTCTCACCACTGCGCCATCCCTGCGCCATCGATGTCAATAATGTGGCAGTTACTTTCCCAAAAGTAGTTACAATTCAATTAATTTGGAAATCAACTGCAACTGTGGACTTCACATGAATGACTATAAATGTAAATCATTTTGTCTGAACACACAGAACCACACAGCACTAACTCTCAGACTTCCATCACGTAATTTGTTGATCAAAGAGAGTCGCGCAAGGAATTCGCATGCAAATGGAAGGACGGATTATTTCTTCATGAAATACACAGTCAAAGCAGGTTTCTGTGTTCGTTTTGTAATATATCTTTTTGCTCAAAGGGAAATCAGAAACATAAAAAATGATGTAAAAAAATTAAAATGCTGACCGTATTTATTGCCATTCTTGCTTCAAAGTTATCCACGCAGCTTAGAACAAGGTCTACATGTTTTTCACCTTTGCCACCACGGCTAAAACATTACAACACAACAGTTGGAAACCTGTACATAATAAGCAAACTACTACCAGCCTCAAATCTGCAAAATGATGAAATGCTCTCCTACAAGATCCTTCATGTGCTCTTATGAACTTTGTAGAAACTTTGAAAACTTTGAAAGTTCCATCAGAAATCTTGAACCAGAACTTCACCTCATCGAACCGCTACAAGAAGGGGTGAATAGGCCAACGGATTGGCGGCTTTTGGAAATAATTTTGCCTGGATTTCAGATTCAGTGGTCGAAATTTTGAACGATTCTCAGATCTCGTAATTCCAGCGGATTGCGGTTTCACCCTTCTTTCTGACCCGGATCATGGAAATTTTGCCTGTAATAAAGTTCGGATCGCGGATCGATCTCGCCGATCTCCTTCGGATCATGCAGTTCTCAAATCTGCGTGACGAATATTGAGAAACAAATGATCCTGAGTACAGTAATATTCATCCTTATAATGACCATTATAAATTATCAGCAAAAATCAACTGTTTCTTGTTTCTTCAAACGTGAAATATTTTTTTAAAAGACCCTCAAGGATACTCTGAGGTTTTCAACGAGGTACATCACGACACGTAAACGTATTAAGGTGTGGTTATGTTTTCGTTTTCAATTTCTCAAACTACGGCCTAATTAGCGAAACGAAACGAAATGGAAACGAAATACAGAAAAAAACTCCTAAACACTCATTAAAGCTAACCTTAGGCCTAAATTAGGCCTAAACAAGAGTTTTTAGGCTCAATGTTAGCATTGGTAAACGGTTAGGGTTGTACCAAAGGAAAATTTCGATACGTTTTGAAAAATAGTAGTGTGGCCGACCAAAATTACTATTTTGCGAAAAGGATTGAATTTTTTTTGGGCAGGTACGACCCTAACCGTTTACCAATGCTAACATTAGGCCTCAAAACATTTGTTTAGGCCAAATAAGGCCTAAGGTTAGCTTTAACGAATATTTACGATTGTTTCTATCATTTCGTTTCGCAAATTAGTGCAAGCCCTAAACGACTCCATCATTTGCCTCGTGTTTGACGGTGACATTCACATTGTCTTTTGCACTTTTCCTATCTGACAATGTTTTATAAAAGCTACCGAAAATTATTCAAAGCAAGGTAAAATGCTCAGCTGCTTGCTGCAAATTCAATTTTAATTATCAACTTCACAAAACTACCGGACATTGAAAATAGAAAACCCACAAGTAAGTGGCGATCGGGTGCTGGTTATGATGAATTCATTTTCTACTATTGACTGGGTTGTCCATTGTTTTTTGCTTGGGCAACCTGGATGACCAGACAACCTTTAATTTCGAGCACTGATATATACAAAGTAAAAACACTTTTACCAGGATTTTCCTTTACGCCATCTCAAATACTCACCTTATTCTACATAAAAAGTGCTTAAAGTTCTCAAGTAACGTTATGTCATAGTTGTAAGCTTCGAATTCAACGTCAGGGTTGATGTCTCTACGGAAAAAGATATCAAACAGTAAACAATAGTGAGACAGAGAATACTGAAGATTGAAAAGACAGCAGATCAAAATCATAAAATAAATAAGAATTTCAACAGGTCTTCAGAGAACCCTTAATATTAGTGTATTCTCCCACAAAAAATTAAAGGACCAATGCTTGAAACGCCAGCTCAGTCTTTTCGGGGGTGGAAGCGCGCGGAGTAATAATTACTCAGTTATTTATTATTCCTTCCATTTTTTCAGAGTTACTCATTATCGATCCTTGAAAGTTTATTCAATATTCATTTTTCGGTGTTCACTATTCTGTAACGGAAACCGTAAAATTCTTTGTTTCAAACGTTCGAACGCTTAACATCCCTATTCATTATAAATATTTTCCTTTTTGAGCCGTTATTTGTTATTCATTAGGGAGTTAAAGCAAAGACGACGGCTAAGGCAACGACAACGACACAAAGCAAGAATAAGATTGGTTAAAAAAGGAACAAAATTCATACTGTACATGCAGCACAAATTTCCATGCATTTTTTGCTGTACTCAAACAACAACGTGAAATCACCAAGTTTTAGGTTTTGACGACAACGTGAGCATCGAACAATGAACCATTCATTTGAGGCCTAAAAACCAACTTTAGGCCTAGGGTTAGCCAAATTGAGGGTTTTGGGTGACTTTCTTCGTTTTTGAGTTTTCAGGGTCTCGGGGTCTTCGTTTTCAAGACACCCCATTCATTTTGTAATTTTTTCTTTAAAACCGTCCGTATCCAACCAGTTACAGGATACAGGCTAGTTTGCCCGCATTGTACATTGTGAACAAGAAATACTTGCGATAGCGCTGAGTTACATTTTGAGGAGACGTTTCTGTTGCCGTTGCCTTGTCCTTACTTAAACGCTCTCTTACATTTATTAGAGCACGTTTCAATCGAGTGTCGTAAAACCAAAACCAAAGTAATTACATGTACTCTGGCCAATCAAAAACGACGGAGACAATCCAGTAAACCAATCAAAACTCGAAGTAATTGCACGTAGCCGACACAAAGCGCGGGAAAATGTGAACGCGCGAGCCATGATTGGTTTTGGTTTCACTTCTGATCAATTGGTTGAAAAAATAGCGCGAGAACTTTGAACCAATCAATGAGTGAAGTAATCATAAACCAAAGCAATTCGCTAATAATTACTTTCGACACTCAATTGAAAACCACTCTATTCTAACGGTGGTTGATAACATTTACTTTTATCGACTCATTGGATAAAACCAAATTTTTCGTGTCAAAAAATTCACCCAGTATGATTCGAGTCCAGGTACAAAATCTCGAGAGCTTTCACGTACCACTATGCAAACGTACTTGCTCACCAGTGTTACTGGCAATTATTATTATTATTATTATTATTATTATTATTTTATTAGCGACTCATGATCAACAAAATAATGATAATCTTTTATTAAACTTGGCTCATCAGTGTACCTTAACGTGTTAACTGCAGCTTCTACTTTGCTCATTCCAGATTGATCAGGACGAAAAAATAACCTTCGGCAAGAAAAGTGAAGAGTATTTCAAATTTTAGACACACTGTCAATGTTTGGAATAACTATACATGGCCAATTTTAACAATTTAATGCCTGATTCCAATGCTTTATATCTTTACCTGTTCATGTTTGCTAGTTCCACTTTATCATAATCAAACAAAAGAAGCTGCAAAAAATAGAGCAAAGTTTAATGAGAATTAAAATTATGTTCATGAAATTGTTACACTGGTAGATAAGCCGTGTTCGTAGATACAGCAACATCCCGAGTTTCGAAGCTCAAGATTTGGAAAAAAAAAAAAGTGATGAAAATTTATACCTGATGCGTACTTCATTCTGCGAACGTACATGTATTAAGCTTAAAGTAAAGTATGTGCCAGCTTGGATCGATTATTCAATTTGTAGTATAGTAAGACTCGTTATACACATTTTAACCCTCCAAATATAGAATATGTAAAATTCTGTCTTGTTTGAAACAAGACTGCTTTTCCCTGTTAATTTTTTCCCCAGCATTTTTTAGTGAAAGCTAGTATATGAGTCTTTCGAGTTGACAGCTCGTTGTGTGCAATGCGCCTTACCCTGGCCACCCAACAAACTTTCACATTTGACAACTGCGTGTAAGTACATGTACAAAAACCAGTTTCAAGGTGTTTTGAGAAGCAAGCTACAGTGAGCAGTAACCTTGACAATCACAGTGATAACAGAATCAGGAAGCATTCATTACCTTGCCTATCCCACATCTTGTCAGCATCTCTGCTGTGACACTTCCAACTCCACCGACACCCACAATCACCACAGTGTAATTACGAATATTCTGGAAAGGGCAAAAGAACAAAACCAAACAGTTCTATGATTTTGTTATGGCAGTGATCAATACAGTTACAGCTGCAACTTAAGCAGCTGCCAAGAAGCCTTCCCATGTGCTTAAAGGGGCAGTGTCATGCTATTTTGGTCAAATTTCAAGCCAACAAAAGATCCTAAAAGACGTCCTTGCATCAATGAAAACCAAAAAAATAATGCTGTAGTTTTGTTGCCAATGTTCACTGAAGTGCACTGAAACTATTCTTTGTTGCTAGTATCCAAGGATGGAGAAGAGGATGGAAATGGATTGAAACTTGAAAAACCTGGCCAGTTTTTTCATGTTTGGAGACGGCCTTCAGAAAGACACCAAAAATTAAATACGAATAGCTCTTTGTGCCATAAATAATATTTCATATCTTATCAGCCATGTTGCACGTGTGAGCTACATGTAAAGTACTTACTTACTTACTTAAAAACAGAAAATTAAGCATGACACTGCCAATTATTTTAAAGGTGCTTACTTATCCCATAATATTATCTCAACAACGAGCGGTGGCTCAGTTGATTGAGCATCAGAGCCTTGGCAGGAGATCGAAGATTCACAGCCCTGGACAATGAGAGCAGCACGCAGGGTGTTAAAAATAACTGAGAAGATTAAAAGTGCTGCCTTTGTAATTTCATCATTCTGTAAATGGTTACACTTACAAGTCTTCTCCAATAAGGACTATAAACTGTAAGCCCCATCTCATAACCCTTCCTATTAATCAACACTGCGGAACATCAAAAGAGCCCACACATCTTTGGGAAGAATAGGGATGGGGGAAAACCCCTGGTGTTACAATAATTGGTGATCTACCTCTAAGATGATTGTAAACTGCCATGAAGCTGATCGATGTGATATGTGCAATATATAAATGCGCTACATGTACCATTACCATAATGATAATTATTATGATTATACATCAGACTCACTATGAAAAATCTGATTGGTCAAGAGCATTCAATCAATTCACAATAGCTTGTGAACTTGACATGATAAATGTAATATCTGCTGCAGATATTACATTTATCATGTCAAGTTCAATGTCTGCCTGGTTACTAAGCCCCTTAGAGTGTCCTCCTCAGAAACCAAATGGCTGAACGCTTCGCTTCTGTTTCTGAGGATTAATTATGTGAAAAATGTATAATAAAACAATTATTGACTTCAGTTTTCACATGATATCATGAATTATCAAAACCTCGTGTCTGTGTTATCTGCCTCAGCCTTCGGCTTCGGCAGATAACACAGACCTCGGTTTTGATAATTCATGATATCATGCTCAACCTCATCCAATAATTGTTTATTATGATCAGTTGCAGATACAGCAAAATCATTGCATGTAAACTACTCTTCAAATACAATGCTACTAGCCATGCAGTGTTCACGTACATTATCTCAAGTAAGATTATCATATAAACACCAAAGAAAACCCAAGTGAGCTTTTGTGCAAAAACATGATATCTTCACATGTGAAAAGATCACTGTTGCTATGGTTACATATAAAAATTGCGCCTTTCAATGCCTTTCGTGAAATGATTTACAAGTACAGGGCTCAAAATTAACGAAAAAAATCCAGTCGCAATTTTGCGACAAGATACGAAAATTTAGTCACAATTTCACACATTGTAGTCGCAAAATCGTTGCGCTGCATTGTGTTGTCAGTGGTTTAGAAAAACAAAATATGAGCCCGCAATACTTGTGTGTAAAGAAACCGCTGAAGAAAAAATTAATGTGCACATAACATCACCACTAATCTTCGCTACAATTACGCTATCTTCAGATTGAAAGAAAATTCACAGCGAGAAACAAAATAATTTTGTCACCTCTTTATTTATTTCAGCAAAAGAAGCAGCAAACTGGGAACTGCTAACCCTTTTGTTCCAAAAGAGCAAAGGTGAAAACAGGTTGCAAATTTGCGACTTCTCCAGATATTTAAGTTGCAAAGGGAAAAAATTCAGTCGCATTTGCGACTGTATTGGTCGTAATTTCGATCCCTGCACATAGTATTTCATTAGTGTTTACATGTATCTAAAAAATATTTATCAACACTCGAAGAGAAATTTCGTATCTCTGCGCAGCCATGTAATATCCTATATTTCTCCCATATAACTCACATCTTATTATAGGATTATTAACATAATGACTTCTGAATTGCCCCACACTGACAAGTAAAATCGTCTGGTGTTAGACAGAGTAAAATCTACAAGTCTAAACCTCAGGAGTCAGTGGGTTAGTTTCTAGTGCTGTAATTGGCTTTTGAATTGAATTACAATGCACATGTACTTTCTGTACAGCACAAAGGATACACATGCAGAAATTGAATCAATAAACTTAAGCGCTGTTACTTGTGCAGAATTTTCCCACAATTTTATACAGAAACTATTTAATTAGATTAAGCCACCCTGCAAAAATGCATTCTGGACATTACTGCCTTTGATAACAATTTCTTTATACATTATTCATTAACTACAGTAGTGCTTTAAATTTAATAAACTGTGATGTAAATATTGAACAATTATCATTCGCCGATGCCAAGGTGAATAACGGTGAATAAAAACTGAGACAAAGGTTTAGTATAATTACATTGGGGGGTGCCCACTTTCTTTAAAACAATAACTATTAATTTCTTCATCTACACCTCAACAAAACGGTTTACGGCCATTGTGAAAAAAACTGATTAGGTGTTTATCACGTACTGTAATAGAAGAGAACTTTCAATAATCACCTATGCAATTATACCAATAGAGATTACCTTGTTGCAGTACTGAATGATAATGTTACTCTGTACATTGTAGTTTTGTTTAAACTGAAAACAGGACGGTTCAGAAAAACCAGAAATGGGGATTTGGTTAAATTCTAGCAATACATTGTACAGTGTATGATCCATACCTCATAATTATCAACTATGCCCATTCTCTTCAAAGCCATCAAACGACTAAAAAACAAAGAGATTATGAAGGTTAAGATTTGTGTGCTGAATAATGAAGTTAATGGGACCAAAATAGTGATGGGAAGGAAAGGAAAGAAACTTCATTTAAGTGTCTAATCTTTCTCGAGCTGGAGCACTAATTGGGGACACTGTAAACTGAAATCAACAATTAGCTCAAATCAAATCAAATGTTGGTGTTTGAGGAGAGGGGAAAACCGGAGTACCCAAACAAAAATCTCTCAGTGCAGAGTAGAGAACCAACAAACTCGACCCACATATGACACTGAGTCTGGGAATTGAACCCGGGACAGAATGGTGGGAGGCGAGTGCTCTCACCACTGCGCCATCCCTGCACCCCGTAGCTTTTGTGAAGTTTGCAAAAAAACCTTTTTAAAACAGCAAAACGCAGATGTAAATGTCAGTAATTTGGTCTGCGTCAAGACCATAATAATGTCGGTTAGTTCAGGGGAACCCGGACAGAGCAGATAACCGACACACATCAAGAAATAAAGAGAGTGAATGCTTTCGCCATCACATCATCAACAAGAAGCAGTTGGGTTGGTGTCACTATGGCCACATACACGTACATGTAGTATAAAAGTTGACAAGGAGATCTAGACTTTGCCTGGCTGAATAGGGGAATCTTTGTTTACGTTTTTTGCCTCATTAGCATAAACCTATTGTTTTCCAATCTATCAAACAATTAATCAGTACTGAATATTATTGAAAGTGCATTGCATAGTGAGCTACCTCTGAGACTTTGAACACAATTGCAATACCCCTTATTCACAATAGCCGTCATGTTGATTTTAAAATTGTCATGCAAATTAGCCATGCGTTATGCTGGGGGCAAACATTGGAATAAAGGCAAATTGCGGAAAATTGTTTCGTCGAAATATTGAATTAACCCTTTCAGCCCCGTGGGGTTCCCCATTGACGAGTAAAATCGTCTGGCGTTAGACAGAGTAAAATCTATAAGTGGCACTATGGGGAGTTAAAGGGTTAATGGGGACATAGTTTTTGAGTGAATCTAGCTGTTGTTAACCTTTTCAGCCCCGTGGGGTTCCCCATTGACGAGTAAAATCATCTGGCGTTAGACAGAGTAAAATCTAAGTGGCACTATTGGGAGTTAAAGGGTTAATGGGGACATAGTTTTTGAGTGAATCTAGCTGTTGTTAACCTTTTCAGCCCCGTGGGGTTCCCCATTGACGAGTAAAATCATCTGGCGTTAGACAGAGTAAAATCTAAGTGGCACTATTGGGAGTTAAAGGGTTAACATGGCTAAAAGTACATTTTAGAATTAAGTACCTTTTATAATAATTTTATATCTTTTGATTGCCTCCGACATTTTGACTTTCTACTTCATTATCTGCTAATTTTTCAGTAAAAAAAAATCGAAGTACGTAACTTGTGCAAGCATTCTATTTTACTACTTAGGTGATAAACATTCAATGAACATGAAACAAATCATCTGTGTGGCTAAGATATACGTTATAACCTCTCGAACTTGTTTTGTTTGCCCCCTCAGAAGTGAGTAGCTAATTTGCATGATAATAGCAAATCCAACATGGCGGCTATCGTGAATAAGGTCTATTTACCGGATAATATCTGAATAACGACACTTTGAAAATTTGAAACTTTACAAAGAATTTATGGGCTCATTAGTGTTTTTGCCACCCAAGAATTAATTTTATCGATTTTTGATCGTCAATAACTTCTTCAACCAAAGCCAAAAGGCTTAAAATATTATTGGTAATTTGACTGAGTTTAACATGTTCTTTTACCTTTTGAATTCAATGTGAGATATAGCATGATGTCTTCTAGCTCTGTCAGCGAACTCCTATGTTAATGAGGCGAAATGTAAACAATGACTTCGGCAAAGATTCACCTTTACT
>NC_090887.1:5814893-5847393 GCF_036669925.1 Montipora capricornis
GTTTGAAATGAAGGTATGATCAAGATCATCCAAACTAGGATTTACTTTGTTTTGCATCTCATTGGTCATAGATCAGTCTCTATTTTACCATTATTAGTTGTATTTTAGAACAAAAAATAAAAAAGAAGGAGGAAGATGAGAAGAGGAAAAAAACACTGAAACTAATTCAGGGGTTTCTTTAACTTGTAAAGTTGTTGCCTTGGCAAATCAATGCAAGTGGCAGTCACTCTTGTCTTTTACAAGGGTTTGAGTGAAAATCAAGGCAGGTAGAGTAGCTGGCAGTGATCGAGAGGCAAATTTCTGACAACATAGATGGCAGTATATCGCTGGTGACCGGCTTCTAATGAAACCCCTGCTAATTCCAAGCCCTACAACTTGGTAATTAATGTGTCAAGATAATTTGTGGGAACATGGAGATGAATAAGACATAGCAAAAATATATTAAAGAGATGACATCAAGTTACTAAATGGCAATAATAAAAGACAAACACTTCAGTTTGAGACTTGACTGTATATTTACTGTATATACAAACAGTTAAGTAGGGGGTTTAGCGTGTCAAGAGCACCAGTCAGGCCAAACTGTTGGTCTCTGCTGTTAGAGTTGTTCGGTTTTTGAGTCAACAGCTAATAGAATAAAATCAAAGATTCTTGGGGGCCATGTCAGTCATGCACGTACATGTAGCAATCTGTCTTTGATGGGATTTGTGCAGATTTTGCAATGAAAATGTGTCTTACGATCCACTGTCCACAGCTTTCAAGTTAACAGATGCCTATAATACCATCAACTTAATTTACTGTGCACAACCAAGTTAACCCTTTGACGCCCAAACAGACTGGCCAACCTGTATTTTACTCGTCAATGGGAAGTCCTTGGGAGTCAATGGGTTAGGGTTAGGTTCTACTATCAAACATTTACCTACATGTTCCCATAAATACTGAAGACAATCTGTGAAAAGCATAAATTATGCAGTACATTCAGGCATCATAAGTGCCAAAGGATAACATTATTGAACTAGATTTTAAAAACAAAATTCACCTGAAATAATTCTAAACTCCTGTTTTTTTAAATATCTTGTTACCCTACAATAACACAGTTAGAAGGTTGCTGCCTAACGG
Organism: Montipora capricornis; assembly: GCF_036669925.1. Classification (NCBI taxonomy): domain Eukaryota; kingdom Metazoa; phylum Cnidaria; class Anthozoa; order Scleractinia; family Acroporidae; genus Montipora; species Montipora capricornis. The sequence continues at coordinate 5,816,010 of NC_090887.1, forward strand.
TCGCCTGGGGCGCCTTATTTGCGAGCACAGGCGACCAAATTTCTGAGCAAGTAGCCCAAACAAGCGTCTTACTTGATTCATCCTCACTTCCTTGTAAATATGATCCCAGCTGGAATTAATTAATTCTGGGCTCTTAAAAAAATGACTTGGGTTACTAACTTTTAATGTTGGAAGTTGTATATTCATTTGTATGGATTCTAGCTTACATTTACTGTCTGGTTTACAGGAAGAGATAAGGAAATGCCAAGTTATCTTTGTAAACTGCATGGCGTTGAAACAGCCTCAGGATATTTTCAAGAAAATTGCACTTGAGTTGGTCGGTGAAGAAAACTGTCCAGCAAAGGCCACACTTAAGTTATTAGAAGAAGAATTCTCCTCGTCAAAACTCACAAGGTAGCAAACACAATACAAAATTAATTAATGTCTCACTCTAGCTAGGATAATCGTTTACTTTATTGCCACAATTTATAATTATGAAGTTGTGCTCGTATTGCTTTTATCATTAATTAGTTACCCGTCACTCAGGGGACCCAAACTCATAATTCGAATAACGCTCAGTCAACGTAACGATTTGTAGGGTTTATATGAGAAACATGAAATGCCGAATAAAATAATCCTAGTTTACAGCGACGGAAGTAAATAAAAAAAAACTTACTTTTAGGCATTCTGGGCTAGTTTTGGAATTTGTTCTTACAGTATCTGTCATTAATTAAGATAGGATCAAATTTCAAAACTAGCCCAGAATGCCTCAATTCGACACAAGGTGAAGTAAAAATAAGTTTACATTTTTGTCGCTATAAACTAGGATTTGCCAGTTTTTTTTGGCATTCCATGTTTCCCACTGTAAACACTACAAATCATTACATTTACTTAGTATTTGAATTATGAGTTTGGGTTGCCTGTGGTTACCCCTTGTAACACCCGCCATCATGGGGGCCCCCAAAGAGCTGCAACATTCTTTTTCAAAACACTGAATTCCTACAGCAGAAACTAATGTGCATCACACTTGCTTAAAAAAAGAGCACACTGTGTCAATAATTTGCCTTGTATGTTTAAACTAGACTTAATGTTTCTCAATTCTACTCCTCACTGGGGTTTGTACTTTGCATGTTCACTTTCACACCTTGCATTTTTTTCTTTATTATAATAGAATTTTAATCTTGGATGAATTAGATCAACTTGAGTCAAAGAATCAGGAAATTCTCTACACCATGTTTGAGTTGCCATCTCTTCCAAAATCTAAGCTCATTTTGATTGGTAAGTATGAGCAAATCATTGTCAAGCTTATTGCCCAGCAAATAACTACGTGTTTGTAGATGGTAACTTAAGTGCAATGAGGTAATTGAACGTGTTACAGATCCAAGGGCCTTCAATTGGATAATTCCTTTATTTGCAGGTACCATACTTACAACGTAACACCACCCTTTTCAAATTCTGTTGTACCCACTGGAGGTGTTTATTCATGTATTCATGAGATGGTTGATTCAAACTATCCAAGCTGGATTGCATTATAAGTACATGTAGCGGCATAGTTTATTGCAGTTTCCTAAAACAGTATTCACCAGACTGAGTATTTGTTTTCTGCACCACTGTGAAAAAAAAAAGTGAAGGAAAGGAAAGGGTTAAAGCCTCCTTTTATTAATGTCCCATTTCACAGGAATAGTAAAACTAAGGAAAAGTTGAAACAGATTGAAGTCTCGTAACTATGATTGAACTACGAACCTTTTCGCTGTGACTTTTCATCTCTCAACTATATACCTGCCCCATTGGAGTAGTTTGTTGAAGGAACTGAGTCAATAGCCAAGCAAGGCATATGCCGTAATTGTGTTGAAGCAAGGAAACTGTACAGAGTGTGTACCTATCTTTCAAGGCCAGTTTACTTCTGGCCAAATTGTGTGTTGTATGAAACCAGGAACAAAGAAAAGTGTTCTACTCCTTTTGCGTTATTTAAATCATTAGGCAATGTATAAAAAAGAATTGAATTAATGAAAATAAGACAATATTATCCGTTAACAGAAGTCAAAAACTCTACAATTATAAATTTATATTAAATATCTTGTTTCAACAGGAATAGCAAATGCCCTGGACCTTACTGACAGGATTCTTCCCAGATTACAAGCAAGGCCTAAATGTAATTATCTGGGTTTTTTCTTCTAAATTATAAAGTAGAAACTTATGTGTCTCAGTTTAAGCAATTAGGCACCGTGATGCTTTGTGAAGGTATCATTTTTGTGCCATTGCATCCGATCACTTAGGATAATAATAATGTCACTTTCTTTTGGCCAGGTAAACCAGAACTGCTTCACTTTGCCCCATACACAAAAGACCAGATTGTGAAAATTCTACAAGACAGGCTATCAAGGGTAACTTGAGTTTTTGTCTATTACTGGCAGAGCCAAATTTATTTGTAAGGGCAGGGGAGGGTCCGTGTGAGGATTATTTTTCCAGTCACAAGTCACATAATAGTTCAAGGAAGGTTGGGGGGAGGGGGATGGGGATGGAGGGGAGTTAATTGATTCTGCTTTAAAATATGCAGCTTTAATTCTTTGTCCAGAAATTGTTGAGGGAAATTTGAAAATTCAGCAATTTGCACTCACTTCACTTCCTTGATGAGTCAAATCATCTGGCTCCAGTTGTTCAAATGATGGATAGCGCTATCCCTCCGATAAATCACTATCCACTGGATTATTCAATTAGTTTTGCTAGTTTCTATCCACTGATTTATCATTGAGTCCAGTCAGGCACAATCATGTACATTGTACTATTAAAGAGATACTATATTAGAGTATTCATGCAATGGTGGAGCATTGATCAATCCTTCCTTTTTCTATGTCATATGTAAAGGTTGAGGAAGGAATTAGTATTCTTGACACATCAGCTGTTCAGTTTTGTGCAAGGAAGGTATCAGCGATGGCTGGTGATATGAGAAAGGCTCTGGATATCTGCAGGTATAAAAAAATTAAATGTCCACTGAATACATGAACCAATAGAGTACAAGTACTGTACTTCAATGTTGACTCATACACCAGTAAATTACATGTTCAGTATTTTCACAGTTACACCAGGAGAACACACAAAATTAATAAAAACATAGTCAAGAGCTTTTGCTTCTATCCCAGAAGCCTCATCAGCAATAACAGTGAAGGTGTTGATTTGTGAAATACAGCTTCATCTTTTCCCTTCTTAACACATGATCCTTTTGTACAACTCTAGTTTTTTTCCTTTTATTAAAATAATATTGCTGAGTAATACTTTTCAGGAGTTCTTATTAGTTATCCCCAGTAGTTCAAAAGTGATTATCAAAGTTCTATTCATTTAGAAGTAGCCAAACAAAATTATTTTCTGTATTCTTGATAATCAATGGTCTTTAGTTGTCTTATTACTAGTCTTTAATAAACTACATGTGTTATTATTATTGTTGTTGTTGTTGTTGTTATTATTATTATAATTATTATAATAATAATAATAATAATAATAATAATAATTATTATTATTATTATTATTATTATTATTATTATTATTACTTCCCCACGGTTGGTTTAACCCTTTCACCCCCGTGGGGTTCCCCATTGACAAGTAAAATCGTCTGGCGTTAGACAGAGTAAAATCTGTAAGTGGCACTCTTGGGAGTGAAAGGGTTAATGGGGACATCAAGTATTTACCTCCACTTTGGTAAATGATATGTAATTTAATAAATTTACTGTTTTCAGGAGAGCTGTAGAAGTTGTAGAGTCAGGAGAAAGGAAACAACAGATTTTACAGCCAATTCATACAGGTACATGTGCTAGTAAATGTGATATGAACTATGTTTGCTGGCTGAAGTTGTTCTAGGTAGTCCTTGTTCAAATCATATTGTCTTCTCTGCTTGTAAACAGTTTATCTGCAATCAGTTGTTCTTTTCTTTATAAAGGGCATGACATATGTAAACAGTCCACTGATGTGCCTCCAGCCAGTTGGGATTCTTAAAGACTTGATTCGTTTATTTCAATACTTTCTTTCCCTGGCCCAAGGGCAGCTGTTAATTAATAACCTCTGACTAACCGGGGAATATTGGCCTGAGGTCATGGCAGTAACGACGTTCTTACAAAAACGACCGGGCCAATATCCCCCAGTATAGTCCTGAGCAAGTGAGGTTACGTGTCGTAAGTTGTTTATTATATGACATTGTTTCTTTGTGTAATCGGCACTTCTCCACTTGGTGAATGTTCATAATCTTCGTCATCAGCAATCTTTGAACAGTAACCTTTTACAAAGTCATGTAAAACTAAATTCCACTTGCTGTAATTGTACTGTTGTGATGATGTAAAATTAAATTCTGCTTTAAAAAAATTGTGTTTTGCTCAACTTGAATGTAGAAATGGACTTTTTCCATAGTAATGGTCCGTCCTGTAACATGTAAATCCCAACCTAAAACCAGTCAATCAGAGTGCTCCATCTAGCCTGAGAATTGCTTGTGATATAATAAGAAATAATTATTATTTTAAATCATTTCTTTATTATAACCTGAATGACTTTACATTTTCTTAAATTTCATATTTATAGCTGCCTCACCGCAAAAGCGACCGGAAACACCACCAAAGCCTAAAAAGGTTGGGATTTCCCAAATTGCCAGTGTTGTAGCTGAAGTATATGGGTCGCGTCTTGTGGCTGGACCAGGAGTGGAACAACCGACAATTCCTTTGCAACAAAAACTTCTCATCTGTACATTTCTATTGATGACAAAAGATTGCAAAACTAAAGAAGTTGTTTTGGGGAAGGTAAGACATAACCCCCTGAACTATTCAGTCTAAAAGATCTTTCATTAAAGAAACATGCTTATAATCATATTATTATCTTGATCTTGAGAAGGTCATTCAGTGCTGGTCTATTGAATATATAAAGTACCCTAATTAAAGACTCTATGTACTTAATTCTTATTAACCAGACATGCACTGTTAAGATACAATAATTATTAAACACTATGACAATGCATAAACAATCACAATGTTTCGCATTCCTATTTCTAGCACAATGTTCTTGTTAATTGGTGGCATTTAATGTTTCTTTAATTATCGTCCTAATTCATACGCGAGCATAACGCCCTACTTACATTATCGATACACGTAAATCCTGAGGAATTTGGCCTTTAGAATACTACATGAAATCCTAGAAGAAAGGACTAGTTCCCGCGATGTAATTAAAAAATGTTGGCTGTGTATGCAACTCGTAAACAGCATATTTGCACGTTTGATTAAGCAACAGTACAAATGTACTTCCGATTTGTATCAGGTGATTAACTGATCTACTTATAGTCCGACAGGTCATGTTACAATGTAACTAAGTGTCACGCTTTCCTTAACTTTACCACAGTTTTTTATTTTACAACTACTTTATTTACTTGGTAAAAGCACAGTGAGATCTATTCAACAACAATAATTACAATACCAGTAGCATCAATAAAAACTTTATTAAGTCTCAAGGTTATAATTATATAGGCAAGCACAAGTGATCTTCTTGTTGCAGAGACTACACATCAACTTAAAAAGAGAAAATCAAATCAAAATGTAACTTAATTATCATAAAATTAAAGAAAGACTTCTCTGAGCAGAGTAAATAAACCAACCAACTCAACCCATGTGATACTGTATTTATTGCATGATATGTATAGGAACCAATCTTATTCCACAATGGTGGAAGGCATTAAGTGCCGTGGCACTGAATGAACTCAATCCTGTCTCAGGCTACTTCACACAGGGAAGTCAGCTACTTTTTTCCCCAAACTGAAGTACAGTAGTTAATTAATTAAGATATTTAAAGCCAGATTCTTACAAACCTAAGAGTAAGGGTGCATTTGATTAGCCTTATTCCGGAAGGGTACATCCAGCGTTTTGAAGCAACCAGGATAATAAAGGTATGTTCAAAATAGCATTTTAGCAGGTGTTGGACAATTTTACTGTGAATCTCCTTAAAAATGACGGATTTCCGACTTAAATTCCATGTATTCATATTCCGGAATACGGTCAATCAAACACACCCTTAAAGTCATTTTGACGCTGACGCTGACAAGAGTTGGTTCCTCCAATCAAACTGACAACTTCTAATTCTATTGAAACCACTGCCTTAAATTGTCACATGAATCATTTTGTGCCTGTCTAACAAAATAATTAATGTTTCTGTAGTTCCATGATGCATACTGCAAAATTTGCAGCAGAAGGAAAGTCTCACCGCTTGGTCAAGAGGATTTTCTTGGTCTTTGCAACATCTTGGAAACAAGAGGACTTCTGGGCATCAAGAGAGCTAAAGACACAAGAATGATGAAGGTGACACTGAAAATAGATGAAAAAGAGGTTGATTATGCCCTTCAAGACAAAACCTTATTATCCAGTATACTTCAAGAAGGAATGCCTACAGCTTTAAAAAACTAAATGTGTTATTCAGCCACAAGTTATCAAGTTAGAAACGATTATGGTGATCCGGTATATGGTACAGAATGTAACTTAGGGTAAAGAACAATGCCTGTTTTCTCTTTAAAAAAATTTAAGAAATGAGAAGGGAATAAGAAACGAATTTGAATAGGCCATTTCCGAGTTCATGTCTGCCTCCTCTTCAAAGCGAGTCTAAGTGCAAAGTTTTTGTGATGGTAATTGGTTCTACTTTACATATGAATGAAAACTAATTTTCATAAGAAAAACTTCACACTTAGACTCGCTTTGAAGAGGAGGCAGGTATGAACTCGAAAATGGCCTATTATTGCCTCAAATACACAGATGTCACTCCAAACTATACTCAGCAGTCTTGTTTCATTCATTTTCAAATGCCAATCATTGACCTCTGAAGTCCATTGATGCTAAATATTAATTTTCCTAAAAACAATATAATTATCTGACTTAATAGCTTGGAGGCTCTTTAACAAGGGGGTCAGCTTCAGTTTGCTTCCAAATTCAATCAAGGACTCTACTTTTAAATAGTGTTATGTTACGGTCAAAAACGGTCAAGTATTTCCCAAAGGTTTCATCCATGCATTGATTTTGAAAACTGAAATTTTTCATGGTCTCTACTTACAAGTTATGAAAACCAAGAATTATAATAATAATAATATTGTTGTGTCAATTTTCCTCATTCCATCCGTCATAATCATTCCAATGATTAAATTGTTTGTGGTTATGACAAATTAATGACATGTGGATGACTTCAAGCATTGAAACAGGAGTACATGTAATGTATCTTTATTTCCTAAAACATATTTTATACTCAGAATATTGTACTTTATGAAGATCATTTTTAAAATGATTCAATTTTCAAATAATCAAATGCATTCAGAAAATCTTAAGGGGCATACTTGAAATAGTAAGTACCTTACATAGCCTCACTTGCCTTCCACATGGAAAAAAAATTATCATACTGGAAAACACCCATACTAACTGTCACCATGTTAACCAAGCTTTAAAAAAACCCTCTTGGATACCACAAAACTTTCTCTCTCTGTTGTCTAATGACATAATAACACTGTAACATTGACTGTCGCAACAAAACAGCTCCAAATTGTTGGAAATACTTGCTTATGATATTTTGCTGGAAATTAGAAGAATTAAACTCAAATTAATCTTAGGGAAAATATATATTTTTTTGTCTCCTATTTCCTTTCTTAAATTGAATTACTTAGAGATATTAGCTTGCATTGCAGACTAAACTGCTGGTATAGTTACTACAAGACTATACATTATCTAGGTTTTTGGCCTGGATTTTGAGTTACCGGTACATGTCCGGCTGCGCACAGGCTAGGTGATATCAACTACATTTTTTTCAGCAAAAAAACATATAAGCCAGTGTTTCCAAAAATTCACCAGGATGGAAGAGTGGAGCTTTCCTTTAGCAATGCTTGAAAAAGTATTACTCTTGTATATTTCACTGGATGTCACTCAATTATAAATTATTTAAGCATTAAATGCTTAAAAAATTGTCAAAGGGAAGGATGTACCTCAAGTATGCATGTTACTAGTTACTATGTAAATTGTTAGTTTTTGGAGAATCAATATTTATATGTATAATTCAGATAACACGACTTCTTTTCATAAAAAAATTTGGGTTTACTTCTTATACACCTTAAATTGTAAGTGTTTTTACCCGCAAAAAGTTATCTAATCTGACCCTGAGGGGATAAAACATTTCCCAAAGACATTAATTTCCACAGAAATCCAGCCTTCTTTAATCCATTCTTTTTTAAGTAAGCATTGTGATTACAAAAATACTGACAATTATATATTTCTTAATATACATGTGGCACAAGGGATATTTTAACGATTTTTTTGAGAAGTCAATTTTGGATTACCTCTAATCATTAATTTTAATATACAATTTGTTTGAAATTTATGAAATTGTGTTATGTAATATTTTTATTGATGGTTTAAACTTTCATGTACTGTAGTACACTGTACATTTATAAATAAAATATAGATTTGAAATTCATTGGCTGACTATTGAATGCTGATAACTTAAAATGTTAAAATGTCTGCAGATGGTTTCAAAACCAACATTTGACTTGATTTGCGTTAATTGTTACCCAGCGCTAGAACGACCAGACACTTAAATAAAGTTCCTTTCCTTTTCATTCCATACTACTACAACTACTACCGTACAATGTTCAATACAATGTTCTTTATTTTGAGAGGGTAATACATGATTAACCCAGTAAAGAGTTTTCTAACACATGGCCCTCAAGCATTTTATTTCTACACTACCACTACTAATTATAATCATACACAACTGGGAGCCAAGCAAGCCGACCACACAGCCTGATGTTATAACTACATCACAACAGACCTTATTGAAAAAATCATTAGTACCACTATTTACAAACAGAATGGATTTTGTGATAAACATCCTAAAGTGACAAAGGTCAGTGGGATAAATGAAGGCTGCACAAAAGTTTCCTGCCAGGAAAGTTCGCCCATCCCGCGCCTCAAAGCTGCATTTGCGAGATTCCCCCGGGACTCCCCTCTGATCCCATTTTTAGTCTCCCACACCCCTCCTCCAGAGTCTGTAGAGAAGGACAGACACCGGACAGACGCTTAACTAATACACAACAGAACATCTTTTATTTTGTTTCTAAATATCCTACCCGCGCATGCACGTGCTTGTTTAGCCTCTACATCCACTCAAAAACACCCCGAACGCGAGACTATCTTACTCGTCAAGGGGCCGCTTTAGGAGTCAATGTAAATACACTTCTCCTCATCCTAAACCTGGCATAAATCTCGTTGTCTTTTGTCCAAAGACCTGGTCTCAGGTCGTAAAACGATTGGGCCTTTTTTACAATCCACAGAAGTACACAACCAGCGTTTTATGAAGCTTACCGTGATGTCGTGGGGTATTTTTTCAGCGAAGTGCGACAAAGCTTCACCGCCAACACTACGCTCTTCACTGACTGCACTCCAAAGAAGGGAGGAAGAGAGAGCCTGGGTTAGAGAAACGCCCGCACTCGTCGCAGCCAACGGTCAGCGGCAATATGAAGATGGCAGCAAAAATAAGTGGCGTTTTGATCGATCTCAGTGGAACTATACATGTTGAAAACACAGTGATTCCTGGATCGATACAAGCTCTTAAAAGGTAGGGGGATAGGGGATCTTCCTACTCATATATTTTGAAAAATGTCCACATATCTGAGCAAAAAAGAAAAATGGCGACAGCGCACCCAACCGCGCAAAATTTTCAGCTCAAGTACCGGCCGGCAATCAAGAAATCTGCTAAATTTAAGAAAATGTTTCTAGATATGATCAGTGGGCCAGCCTTTTCAATGACTTTTTCCTTGTCGTTAAATTCGACATTTTGTGATCGAGCTTTTTTGAGAGGAAAAAAGTGCATCGATGCTGAAGTCGTACTTTGACCCAAAAGCTTACCCGTACCCTCTGTATAGCGAGGAGCTTAAGCACGCGCGTTTTTGAGACGCGGACGGCAACCGGAAGTGAGCTGTTTTCCCTTTAACTTGCCATCACACAACCACATTTATATTGCTAAGTATCTTTTCTCCATTAGAGATGATTAGTATAAAAATCTGGGAGACACCACTGTCCTGTCACGTGAAATGTTCTCTTCCGGTTGCCGTCCGCGTCTCAAAAACGCGCGTGCTTAAATTAAGATACCTAAAAAAATGTGCCAACCAGAGCGTCAACCAGAGCCTCATTGGCAGTCGAAACAAAGGGTCTTTTGTTTCTGTGATTGGCACATTTGAATAACAAAAGCAATGTTTGTAAACATAGAGCGAGATTTAAAAAAAACAAAAATGCGGAATTCAGGGCCAACACATGTAAATTAGTCGGAAGCTTTTGAAGAATGAAGCATATAGCAATAAACACATTGAGTATTCTGTGGTTTAGCCTTTAAGAAATAAAATTAACGAACAATGCTCTCGTCGCATTGCACGTTAATTTATAAATATAAGGCAGGTCTAAAGAACAGGTCATATTCCACGGGTCAAGACTAGAAGTTCCAGCTCCACTGATAAACAATAAGCCAAAAGTTCCCTCTAGACCTGAATTAACATTTTTATAGAGTGATTAGGACTAGGAGACACTTTTGGTGTTGTTTGTTTATCTGTAGCAGTGACATGTATACTGACCTGTGACCTATGACCTGTGTTTTAGACCCACCTTATAAATAGATTGTTGCCTTGTCGCCTCTCCGGCTATTCAAAGACAAAAAGTACATCAATCTGCAGTTGTCGTTACTAATTTTGCTGTTATTAATAGACTCAGAGAAACTGGTGTCTCGATAAGATTTGTCACCAATACCACGAAAGAGTCAAAAGATACTCTTCTGAAACGATTGACTGGCATTGGGTTTGATATCAAACCAGAAGAAGTGTTTACCTCACTGACTGCAGCTCGCCGATTGGTTGATCACAGAAAGTTGCGACCTTTGTTGTTGTTAGGATCAGATGCACAACAGGATTTTAAAGGTGTTGATGTCAATAACCCTAATGCTGTTGTTGTGGGTCTTGCCCCTGACTGCTTTGACTATGAGATGCTAAACAAGGCCTTCAGGTGGAGGAAAAAGCTTTTCAGGCTATTCTTTGTTTATAAGATCATACAATAAATCCTGTTTTAGTATCAATTGTTAGTGTAGTACACAAAATATTGAGACGAGCATGTTCATCACTTAATTGGCCAATTGTGTTGTTTGCAAATGGTTTCTGTAACATTGGGGAGGTTAAGCAAGAACAGTGACAATGGCTATGAGAATTCCACAACACAGTAGGTCTAATAAACAAAAACAAAGGTTCTGCATGCCTTGCATGTATGTTTTACATTTTGGTACATTTCTTAGCTGTTCTTGTCCCAACAACACCATGAAATGGCTGAATCTGAGGTTCTCTGGAGGATGTGGAAACCTGATGACAAATTTTCAATTAATTTTCTCCCTAAACAACCACACAATTCAAAACAATTTTGTTCCAGGAATTTTAGTACACACTTTCAATGTGAAAGAACTTGGAATAAAAATTAACTGTAAAATGATTAGAACAACATGAAGTTAAATTATTTAAATGACATTGTAGCAGCCATTGTCTTCTTCCTTACTTAAGCTCTTTATCATGGTCGACTTGACAGGCTCATTGTAATTTGTTATTCAGTGCATCAGTGTATGGCAGATGGTCTATTGATTTTCAAAAATTGCTCCTTCTTATAAATGCCTGAAAACATCCCAACTTAAGTTCTTTGATCAATAAATAATTATTATTGCCTACATGTATACCCACCTGTAACTGAAAGGTATACATAAATATAAATTCTTTTCAAGACAATAGATAAATTTTTTAACGCAGGCCTCAACAGGGGTTTGGGGGCATGCTCCCCCACGAAAATTTTTAAGATATGTGCCTCTAAGATGCCATTTCTTGCATTTTGAGATCACAGTCAATAGAAAATAGAGGAGTTTTTAATATGCAGTGGAAGCTAAGGCCTATGGGTCTCTATCACATTTTTTGATAACAATATTTTGTTTGCATGGGGAATGTGGCATAAAAATAAAAATGGATAGGAGTTTGGTGAAGCTTTGGGCTTCATTTACTGACAATTTCAAGCTCAATTTTAACACAGAAAAAAGGCAAAGAACCGTGCTAAAAAGACTTGTTAAACAAAGAAAACATTATCTTTCTTTGGCTAGGAAGAGTTTCAAAAACTGGGAGAATATTAAGCGAAAATGGGAGGCCGGAATTATTTGCCGAAAACGAGAGGTTTCCTGCCAAAACGTGAGAGTTGGAATCTCTGCAGTTTCAAACCTATTGTGTCTGCTAAACATTAACAAGCTTGTCAGGTCATGAGAAGGCTTTTTGAATTGGCTGACAATTAATATAAATTTATTGATTGTTATTTGGAGACCACAAAATGAATTTAGCTGAATTTAAGGGGGCTCGAAATTGTTTGAACAATAGTTAACTTTAGTTGAAATTGTTGAAACTGGTTTGAGCCTCCTTAACCCTTCCACACCTAACACCAGAGTATTTTACTCATCAATGGGGAACCCCAGGAGTCAATGGGTTAAATAGTCGATCTCACACATACACAATCTCGTATTTGTATCCAAATTTGAAGTTGAAAATAGTGTGCAGGAAGAACTAAAATTATTCAATGCTATATACATGTATTTCCATCATAAATTCTTTGCAGGCTTCTACTAGATGGTTGTCCACTGATAGCAATTCACAAAGTGCGATACTATAAGAGAGGAGATGGACTGGCACTAGGTCCAGGACCTTTTGTTGCTGCCCTTGAATTTGCATCTGATGTGAAAGCAGAAGTTGTGGGTAAACCACAGCCGTCATTTTTTGCTCATGCCCTGAATGAAATGCGATGTGATATGCAGTCTGCCATCATGATTGGTGATGTAAGTTTAGTGGTTTTTGTATTACAGTAACTGTAGTTATTTACCTATAAGCTGACCTTGTTCGCAATTACAATAAAGTACAATAATCTGGGTGACGGCAGTCCTGAGAAGGACTGTTCAAGATGACATTTACTGATGTTTCCACAACCTGAGCAGAAGTGATCTTCAGAGTCAAGTGATTTGTGTAATGTCAGTAGATACTATAAAAATTCTGGTCATAGATGTCATTGGTCAGTCAAAGACCAGCTGGAACGAGGCCAAGATCTTTGCAGTGGTGGTTAGACCAGAGTTGTTGCGGTATTCATCTGACATTGCTTGTGCAACTGATGTAGTTGTTGGCAAGTCGTTTGCTCTGTCGTCCAAGTGAACATAAAATCATAAATGGTTTGAACCCAGGAGTCACATCATAATTAAGTAAAGTACGATCGTTAGGGCCTGGGTGAGTGTAGTCCTGAGAAGGACTTTTTGAGATGACATTGACTGACCTTGGCGCAATAATCCAAGAACCTGAACTTGATGGTTGCTACGGCGATTCCAGCAGAAATGGCAACCAAGTCTTTTAAGACCTGTGGCATTTCAAACCCTCTGGATGGGACGGAGGACGACATTGTCTGAAGAAGGGCAGGTAGAAGATGAGGAAAACGAGCCATTGTTTCAAAATTCATCAAAATATATCATGGCCATAAAATAAAATAAAGATTAGCCTTTTTAGAGCAATTTCTCAATCTGCTGGGAAATTTTTATCTGCACGGCCCTCCCAGCAGAAACAAACCAAAAATTCTGTTTGCCAGCAGGGCCGGGCGGAAATTTCACAGCCAGCAAGCATAAAAACAACATTTGAGTGCATCGCACGCTAAAATGGGCATGGCAAAAGACCTTGCATTTAGCCTTCAGTGGGGGCCAGGGTGGATGGGGGGACAAAGGGGTAAATAACTACATTGTGATGATGATGATTATTATTATTAGTCAATATTTTAAGCTCTACTTACACACATTTCCGATAGTTTCTCATTTTCATGAGTCCGTTTTGGTAATGTAGTGTTTAAATGCAAAGATCTTTAAAGGCTTCCAATGCACAAATCATTTCACAATTACCATTTTCTACCAAAAGATAAATTGAGCAACTTGAAATTGACTTTAAATTTGCATAAAAGGACACAGGAGACCCACTGACAGACAGAGAGAAAGTGTGCATGCACATGTAGTCTGTGTTTTATTTTCTTAATTAACCCATTGACTCCCAGGCGTTCCCCATTGACGAGTAAAATCATCAGGCGTTAGACTGAGTATAATAGTGGCCAGTTTAGGCTGGCTTGGGAGGAGGTTAACTATCATTATAGTTCACCACTAAATTGTCTCCAATTCTTATTGGTTTAAATTGATCATGTGACGCGATAGTGTTCGTCCGCGGAGAGACACTATCAGCCCGTAGTGCCCGTCTGAGGAAAATACCCGGATGGATAGTAGTCGTCCGCTGAAAAAACAGTTGACAGTTGTACGCTATTCTTTAGCCAATGTATGCTGCGAATTATTGACATAATTTGTGACAGCCTGTACGCATGAATAAATATTTGATTGATCTGCATTAAGTGGGTTTTGACTGTTTTTCAACTGGTGCGCAGAAGAAAATTTATTGGTGAACAATAAAGACAATAGAGTGTTTATGTCTCGGAACTGTCGGTCTGATAGTTGCCCCTTGGAAATTTGATGTTCTTAAAACTAGCATATTTGCCCTCGAAGCTTCGCTTCTCGGGCAAATCTTTGTTTTAAGAACATCAAATTTCCTCGGGGCAACTATCAGCCGATAGTTCCTCGACAGAAACACTCTATTGTTAAAATAGAGTTATTTCAGTAGAGTTATGACTTAGAGTTAGAGTTAACGACTTCCAAAATCCTGAATTCAAGATTTTGGACTGCCAAAATCCTGGATTCAAGATTTTGGACTGCCAAAATCCTGAATTCAAGATTTTGGAAGTCCAAAATCTTGAATTCCAAAATCTTGAATTCAGGATTTTGGCAGTCCAAAATCTTGAATTCAGGATTTTGGCAGTCCAAAATCGTGAATTCAGGATTTTGGAAACTTAACTCTAACTCTACGACATAACTCTATGAAAATAACTCTAAGAATAGCTGTCCCCGCTTGGGAGTCAAATAGTTAAATTTGCCCAAGGTCACAATTTTCCATTTAAAAAATAGGATGCAAGAGATGATATTGGTGGGGCAGAAGCAATAGGAATAAAGGGATTTCTTGTGCAGACAGGTTGGTTTTAAAACTGCCATCTTTTTTACTGTTGTATTATTATTGTGACAAACGAGAATACTTCTTTATTATTGTACTTCACCACAATGAATAACAGCAACCTTTTTTACGACATTTTTTATTTTTCTTGGAAAAAAAGATGCAACATTAATAGGAAAACTTTCCATTCAAATAACACCATGAATGTATTGGCAGGTTATTTCCACAAGAACAGAAAAAAAAGTCTATGAGATTTGTACATGTATAATAATTGTGGTCTGTTACACTCATCACTTTAACGAACAGGCTGACAATTAAATTATGACCCCTTTTTTCTTCAAGCTTGATAGTGATTATCTCTCTTCCATCACTTGAATATGCGGCCATTGATTTTTGTTAATGGCAAATTTTGTTATTGATTTGCCAATTACCAGTATAATTATTAAACAGCACTACAGTATTTTTCAAAACTAGTCCATGAAACAACTCACAGTTTATTTCTGATAAGAAAGAAGCCCACGAGGGAGTAGGATTGGCAAATTGATGCAAGCAAAGGCTAGGTTTCATATTACGGTAGTTATTTGCCTCTAAGCCGAGCTTGGCTAAATAAGCCAAGACCCTTAAGGAGCAACCAATTCTATAAAAGTTCAGTGACCAACAGTTTTAATTTATGTCTCTTGTTTATTGGAACTTGGCTTCAAGCCGATAAATTTCTGGAATTTGTGTGACATTTCCTTTGGTTTTGACATCTGAGAAAAAAAAATTCGATCAAACTCTCAGCTATAAGCTGAACCCCCTTGTTAAAACGTTATTTCGCAGATTGAAGTGAAAATTTCTGAAAAAATTGCTCGGCTTATGGGTAAATAACTACGGTATGTCGGGAAAATCCCAGATGATCAGGGATTTCGCTATTTCCTGACTGCCCCAGATTTTGCCAAGAAACTGAAAAAGAAGAAACATTAGACATGTACCTGTCACAGATACTCCCAATATGTACAGGAAAACTTACAGCAACCTGAATCCACACAAGCAAGCGTGCTAAATATATCTGAGTGTGTTCTTGCCGTTGTCAAATTTGAGTGCAAGGTTTAATGGGCACACGCATGCTTGTATAGGCAGGGAAACTCTTTTACGATATCCATGAAATGATATATCATTCCCTTTTCTTGCCTCTCCTGCAAGGGATCTGAGGTATCCATAACACTCTTTAGAGTGGTCTTGGGTGCCATTTTCAATTTGTGAGGTGGGAACTAGAGCCAAGCAATTTAGAGAAGAGATCTTTTTGGAGATATGGCGGCCATTTTGATTTCTATTGTTTTGAAAGACATTATGGGATGCTCAGGGGCAAATAAATATGTATTTGTCCCTGGGCATCCCATAAGAGCTATTTGAAACAATAGAAATTAAAATGGCCCCTAGCTGCATCTCCAAAAAGGTTTATTGGTAAATTGGACTTGTATGTTTACATTGTTTAATTAATAAGAGCTCATGGATACTTTTTGTTCTTTTGATATGGCAGGTAAATACCGCGCTGGAGATGAAAATCATCTGGAGAAGCCACCCTTTGCAGTATGCAGAGATTTCGCTGCAGCAGTTGATCAGATTTGCACAATGTTATGACACAATATTTGGTTAATGGTGGCTAAACCACCACAGGGTTTTTCATATATTTTACAATTATATTAATTTAAACCTTTGACTCCCAAACCGGCTCGAACCGGCCAGACTTTAACAGTATTTTACTCTGTCTAACGCCAGATGAATTTACTCGTCAATGGGGAACCCCCCGGAGTCAATGGTTTAATCCTTAGATGAATGATATTTTGTTTATAGGTTAGTCTTAATTACTTCGTTATTTATATGTATATGTGTTTATTTTTTAGTAATTTGTTTAGAGGGCCACACCCTGAAAAAATGTTAAATATTATTATAATAAGACCAAGCTCTCTCCCGTTATTAAGTGGTTGAGAAATTACCCCAAATTCTCCAAAAAAAAAACCCATGCACCACAGAACATGAAGGTTGGATTGGCCAAGCTTTGTTCATGAAAAGCAAAATAGTCTTGCTCCAAAATGCAGGAATTGCATTCTAGGAGGCCTAGATTTAAAAGAATAAATTCACAGGTGATTATGTCACTCTGTGGATCCCTCTGGAAGCACGTACCTTCAGCACTTCCTTAATTATTAGTGTTGCTGGCTACTTACCTTATTACTGAAAACCCTGCTCAAGTTCACCAAACTGAAAATGCAAGAATAGTGCAGACCTTTTACCTTTAGTTATTGAGAGTCAATCAGTCACCCTCCGCTTTTCATCACCTTCACAGTCATCTGTAGTAATGTGAAGTACTTAGAGAGACCGTTAACTTGGTTGTTGGAAGGAAGAGTGTGAGTTGATGGACACAATAATTATTAAAAAGAGCTGTTAATTGTTATTTTTACTGTTACTTTTATTTTTTACGGAACATAACAACATCAATGTTGCAAACATTTTAGGTGTTTAAAAACATGGTGTTGTCTAATAAAAACCAAAAAGAGCAAGGGAGATATAACATTGAAGGAATAAGGGCAATATACATAAAATTATTGTATAGCATACCTCATAAACAATAGCTATAAGCACCCTAGAACCTTTTATCCATCCTTTCCCAGAATGTTTCCTAACCACTATATTATTTCTGTTTTTACTGCTCCTATTAGTATTGCGCCATATCTGTTAAGTCGGGTAAAATCTGCGGAAAAAAGGGAAGTGATTTTTTGATCATAGTAGCACTTTTGGCTACATTTCTAAATTATGGTAAAATTAAAGATGCAAGTACACTTCTTTTGCTTATTGTGCTTAATTTAAATCATACTCCACATGTATGAAAAGTATAAAGGAGTAAACAATTCCACATCTGTAGTCGGTGTACATTTTTAAAATGCAATATTTACTGTTGAGCTAATGTTTACTTTTTTTAAATTTTTTATCATTTAATGTCAAACTAGATGTTAAATATTTAGAAATAGAGGATATTAATGCAGCACTCAAAGATAAAATTCGTATCCCCTTATCCTCTATTTATTATATAGATATTGATGAAATACCAGGATTTCTCCTTTTACTAAAAAATCATATCTTCACCGCGCACAGTGAACATATCATTTCAGCACTCGAAGATAAAATTCGTATCCCCAAGCGGCCATGTAATGTTCTGTTTATTATATAGATATTGATGAAATGTCTAGATTTAAAACAACTTGTTTTATTCAGTTTCGAAATGATGAAAAAGTGGTCACCAACCGCTAAAACACGCATGTTGTGTAACATAAAACAAGATATGAAAGTTATGAAAAAGAAATCATGATAATGTCAAATTTTGCAATAAAAATGTTAATGTAGTAGAGAAGAATTATATTAAAGCACAAAAGTATCTTACAATGAAGAGAAAGCTCGCGTTTTATTGGCTTATCGTGTTGGTTACCTTGACAACACCTATATCCTCACACGTGAAAGATAAAAATGATATGTTCACTGCGCGGTGAAGATATGATTTTTTACTGAAAAGGAGAAATCCTGGTATTTCATCAATATCTATATAATAAAATGTAATTATGTATTTGATACTAGTTTTACATAAAACAAAAACAAAAATATTTATTCTGTGTATAGCTAGGTTATGTGAAGATTTAAGAGCATGAAGTTCGTTTTTGGTATATTTAAAGACAACCAGTGTATTTCCTTTCTTGTAATTTATTGCTTTCTGAAGTTCGTGGCCGAAAAGTCATTCATGGTGTTATTTTCCATGCCTGTTTTGAAATTGTTTCAATCTAATTAAAAGTGTTGGCTCTAGTTTTCTTCTCAGTTGTGTTGCTGTTTGTGCAACCTCGTTCCCAAGGGACTCTCTTTTTCCCTTCCCCTGGGTGTGGGAACGAGGTCCTGTATGGTGTCCTCCGGCGTTAAGGCAAAATAGCTCTTTAGCTCACACACATCCTCACAAACATTGATAAAATGGCGCGGATTTTCATTGACGCCAAGCTTAATCCAACAAGGAATGGCTACTGATTTTCTCTTGAACGAGTACGGTGACTTCTCCGCATAGTTTTCAACCGCGCAAAAATATCCCTGGCAGGCAGCTATTACTCTAATTTATTTAGTTAATACCAATTGTAATTATACTAAAAAGGCAAGAATAGAGCACAACTAAAGTTTCTTCTCGGGGTCAGTTGGTCTTTGCCCAAAGAAAGTTTTCACGAAGAACTGCCTCCAACCTTCGAATATATATAAGAAACATTAATAGAATCACGGCCGCTTAGCCTTTATAGCTCTCCCTTATTCAAATTTGGCCGTGAGCAATCTGCCGCAAAAGTAACTAATCAGTAAAACTAACGCTCTTTGCCAACGATATGACTTGTTTTCTTAGAGATATAACGTCTTATCATCGTTTAAAGGCAACTTTGTAGCTTTTTTCACAACTTCCCAAATCTCCGAGTCAACGATGAAAACACGGAAATCTTTGCTATTGGTGCGCAGAATCTTAATCAATCTAATTTTCCCCACAAAGTGCGTAAATCTGTTAAAATCTAAGGAATTGTATTCGATTATCACACATCGTACGGGATGAAAGAAAACTTTGATTTAATTGTGAAGTCTATTAAAGATTTATTGAATTCGTGGAGGGGGAAAGAGCTTACTTTGCTGGTGAAAATACAAATTGTCAAATCTTTTGTCCTCCCTAAGGTTCACTGAAGGTTCTAAGGAAAGCAGCTATGCTGTAGTTAGAGTGGATTTGATTAAACCTTTAAAATGGTTTGATTTACCGTTTTATTTGGAAATCTAATCGGCTATTAACTCAATGTTGTATGAAGTGGGTAACATTGAGTTAGCATGATTTGGTCTATGCAATGATAAAATTAAGCGCTTTGCTCGTATTAGCGCGGAAATTGAGGATGGTGAACTTAGAATGCCAGTCGTCCAATCCATGATTTTAGCACAAAGAGTGTTGATGCTAAAAATGATTTGAGGATGAAGAAAATAGTAGTTCGTGGAAGATAATATTGGATCATCATCTTTCTCCTTTGGGCGGAAACGTATTCTTAAGTGTAATTTTAAAACCCGAAAACTGTCTATCCACCTTCCTATCTTTTATAGGACTGCCTTGGTGCCTGGTCGGCTTTTGAAATGAATCCGGCAAGGAGGTGGTGAATCAAGTGATCTGGAACAATAAAAATATAACTGTTCAAAATTTATTGCTCTTCGACAAACATCTTTTTTTCGAAAAGGATAATTACATTTGGCGATTTTTCATCGGGCGTGGGTGTCTGTTTAAGAGGGCTTAATGATGTTAAACGCGAACCTGTCTCCATTAGATATTTTCAAAATATAATATAATACATCATATCATATCATATCATATATCTTCCTTTGCCCTCGGATTTTAGAGTAGCTTGGTGTAGCTAATATCTCCGAGCATTTACCCTCCCAACCATGATACACCACAGAAGACAGACCACAACACCGGGAACTACATGCCCTACTCTTTGCGACAAGTGTGTGGGTTCTTTTACGTCCCACAGGATTATGAACATTGAAGGGTTATGAGACGGGACCTCCGGCTTATCGTCCTTATCCGAGAAGACTAGAGAGTCTAACCATTTGCAGATGTAATTACAAAGGCAGCACTTTCTCCTCAGTTATTTAAAGACCCTGCATGAATGTTGGTCCCGGCCGGAGTTGAACTCACGACCTCCCGCGTGACAGCCCGGTGCTCAACCAACTGAGCCACATTAAACAGTATAGTTGACGCAATTCCTCGTGAATGGAGGCAGATCAGCTGGCAAGCTACACTGAATCTCCAGATAAATGTTAGCTATATAATTTACTTAAGGATGGAAAATTCTGAGGCGGCTTTTTCTAAGATCTCATCTACTGATCACTTTACAATTTTATTTAGGAACAAAAAAAGGTAGTATATTCCCTACCGTTTTTGGTTACAATAGAAACAAAATTCCGTGAATTCAGTATAAATTATTGAATAATATAGTATTTACAAAGGAAGAGTTGTTCAGGTGAAAAATGATTGCTTTGCCTATCCGCTCTGTTGCACTTTTTGTAAACGACATGTTGAATCCCTCGAATTTGATTTTGTGATGTGATAACTATTTTTTTGCCAATCTCTTTGTTCTTGGCTTTATGAGTGTAAGCTGGAGGTACATCCGTTTACATTGGTGGAAATCTTATTATGGTTATTTAATGTGGGCGAGGATTATAGGATTTTAATGAATCATCTGATATTAGTGGCTAAATTTTATGTCTACAAGCGTAAATTAACTAGTTTATACATCCGTCTATAGGAGTTTACAAAGCCAAGACTAAAGCTGTATACTGATCAAATGGCGAAAAAATTTGCGAGTAGGCGTAATAAGTTAGCCAAGGCATGGCAAAACATCCGTTTAAGAAGTGGAAGAAGCTAATTGTGGCATGTGCTTAGCGAGTGAGCGTCCTGCATTTCCCTCTGTGTGGTGTACTAAGCGTATTTTGTAGTCTCGGATTATGCAGTTTTCGATCGCATTTTTTCAGTTACTTGTAAGTGTTGCAATTTTATATTTTAGTTTAATGAAAAATAAATTAAAATAATTTTAAATTAAAACAAAAATCTGCCGCACGAAGACGAGATTGGACATGATAATTAATAAGCAAATGCTTACCAAAAATTGATTTTATGGCGTTTGAGGAAGTTTGGAGCAAACTGTTAAAAAAATGATCATTTTCTTTTAGGAGACCGGCGAAAAACCAACCTGTGTTTCGCTTGACTGTTCAAGCTTGCACAAATGATGGGCAATTAAGCTATCACCTCTGCTTTGCCTTCGTCATAATTCACACAAATTCGTTATTGGACTAACTGCTAGTTCCATTCTCTACGGAGCCCATTGAGTGCCATTAAATTACTCTACTAATTTCAAATCTCCTTCGAAGTTTTGCCTGCGTTCTGAGTTTTTTTCCCGACTTTTTTACTGCGTCCTCACTTTTTTCTCGACATTTTTAGAAGGCCGCTGACCCAACCTCGTTCCCAGGACCTTTTCCCTGGCTTAGGGGTGGGGCGAAAGGTCCTGGGAAAAGGTCCAGGGAAAAGGTCCTGGGAACGAGGTTGGCCGCTGACCCCTATTGAAAACAAAGATCCCCAAGACCAACCCTCGTCCCTAGGGCGCTTTTCCCTGGCTTTGGGCCCCACTCAAAGCCAGGGAAAAGCACCCTGGTGACGAGGTTGCCCTAAAACCCCTAAAACGAAGAAAGTAACCCAAAACCCTCAATTTGGATAACCCTTGGCCTAAAACCCAACTGTAGGGCTCAAGTCAGGCCTAGGGTTTTTTGGGTTATACTTTCTTCGTTTTCAAGTGTTAGGGTCTTAAGGGGCCTGAGGGATCTTTGTGTTCAAGACACTCTGGTAGTTAGGGGTGAGCGGCCTTCCGAAAAAGTCGAGAAAAACGTCGGGAAAAAAGTCAGGAAAAAATGTCTAAACGCGGGCAAAACTTCGGAGAGATTCGAAATTAAGAGAGCAATTTAATGGCACTTAATGGGCCCCGTAATCCTCAATTTCAGCCTTTCATTTTGAAAAGGTTTCCTCTAAGTAATTTAGTAGAATTTGCACTTTCATTATGTTAACTCCGACCCCAAAATGGGTTCCGTCAAAACTATGCACTCCTGTTGTCATATTGAACGTATCAAACACAGCAATGTTGTGTTCATTGCAGTATTTTGCTATATTCTCATTAAATGACGAAATCGCAAGGTTGCCTTGGTCACGGTGATAATTGATCGGTTTCAAAGGACCCGTTGAATGGGTAGATAACCATATAAGGTGTGGCCAACCATTTTTGGAAGTTGAAATCAAACGCACTGCAGGTTGAAGATATGATTGGACAACCGCTGTCGAGTTGAAGTTATTATGTATTCCAATTCCCATAAGAACCACAGAACCAACTTTGTTGAGATGTTTTTTGATTGTAAGATGTGCCAAGCTTGCAATTTCTACCCTGTACGCTTTTACGTAAGAGATTTGAAACCTCGCCCAGCGATTGCAAAAATTCGGATTGTCTATCACGTCACGCCAAGTCATGGCAGTATGAACGTGACATATGCTATCCACGAATTGGCTGTCACCTTTACATATGTCACGCATCTTGGGTGTAGTGTTAAATTTTAAAGCTCCGTAAAGAGGATCGTTGGTCAGAATTATAAGCATTGCAGAGAAAAGATGCCGAACAAGGGAGTCTCCTATAAATGTCAAGCTGCTAACTCGTTTGGAAATCGACTCACAAGCGGAAAATTGTGTGAAGTTTGTCACGCTGCAGCCATCACTCGGCAGCCACTGCGCTAACTCGGCAGAGATGAATGATTTGTAATTTGTACAGCTTGGGCAATCACAAAACTTTTCGCCATGACCACACCAACCAGTGTTGCTATGACAACAATAATTTTCACTCTCCGCGTCACACTGCGCTTGTACATCCAAAACAAATGGTCGGTTTTTGTTCCTGATTTTTCGGGGAAGTGGAAAAACAGGTCCACAACGGAGATCCCCGTGAAATAAACGCTTCGGCCAACCCTTTCTTTCGCGCAGCATGACATCTATCCTCTTTCGACTTTGTAAAGCTTCTTTGCTCACGTTTCGTTGCTTCCAGTGCCCTTGTGTCAGTGTTGTAAGCGCGCCCCTGCAGCGTGAGTTAAGGGATTGGGGACGAGGGTGATCAAAGGTGGCTCTGAGTTCATGCCTCATGTAGCAGGAAAAATAGTACACGTATAGCAATGCCAAAATGAAGAGACAAGCTGTGCAACTTTGTCGACAAAAACACCAGGGCTCTCCTAAAAAAGACAAAAAAAATAATCAAGAATAAACTGTAATGGTGTCAAATTTATTGAGCGTGGAAGCTCAGAGACGCATTAGTTAGTCAAACTCATTTCCCTTACAATAGTTGAACACCAAGACTCACTTCGAAACCGAGACAAACAGCAACTTGGAAATGTCCCATTGTACAACATGAACAAAATGGAAGAATCGCAAAATACTTAGGATTGCTCAACCTTTATAGTTTGAAGTGACCTTTGTCGTTGCCATGAACGTCGTAGTGATCAGGCCGGGCAGGCCTTCAGAATTCCGGCAAGTCCAGCGCCATAACTACTAGAGTACACTTCCTCTCTTCACTTCGATTACGAAGTCTCTATTATCCAATCGTTCACATATGTGCAATATATTCACTGCCACAAATCTGAATTTTAGTAGTTCTTATCACACATGAGGCTATGCACTGTTGACTGTTAAATAATTCCGGCCATTTCGAATCTTGTCTCACCATTTATAAAACTAATTAGCTCACTCAACCATTGAGATAGTGAAGTGCAAAAAATTCGTTAAAACGGAATATAGCGTGCACGACCAAATTTCCCACTTTTACGCCAGCTGTTGCATAATTTCCAAGTGCTTAGCAAGAAGCACCATTCATTTTTTATTATTTCAAAATTGTTTTGTTTGCTGTAATTGGCAAGGTTTGTACGCGATCGATTAGTTCAAGGTAAAAGTGAAATAAATTCGGTAAAAATTTTTGGTAATTAAACCCTCCGGTTTCAGAATCTGTAACACTTGAATATTTGTTGTTTTCACGAACAGCTGAGATTTTCCTTCTGTCCGGTGATCTCTACGATTACCTAAAGTAACCCACCATTTTAATAACGGACCTTCTCATGTTTACATATAAACTAATGTCCTCTGCTGGCTGATGACAATTGACAAAAAAGTTTTGAAGCAGGGGCAGTCAGTCGAGACGGGACGAGAAAATCATGGGCAAAATCGGGACTGGCGTTCACTAAAACCCCAGTCCCGCGGGATTTTGCCCATGATTTTCTCGTCCCGTCTCGAATGACTGCCACTGAGTCTCCGAGCCAACTAGAAATGTGACGTTTGACAATTCTTTGGCCGGTGCGTTTTTTTCCTGCTTAGTCCTACGTTCAAACTATTTGTAAGTCTTAAAATGGAAACAATAAAACTTGAAACAATCATGTAATTTAAACAGAGCTGGTACAAAATCGGTTTAAAATGTATTTTTAGTGTTAATTAAATTATCATTTTCTGTGTTAGATAGCTGTTAGAGGACTCAGAGATATTTTAAAATTAACTCCTTTCTGGAATTGAACAATTTTTTTGTGAATTCCGAGCTCTGTTATTCATTTAAGACATTATTCAGCGTATTTCAAATTTCAGCTAGCACTTACCTTCAACGTTCGGCGATTTCCGAACAGACATAAGCAATACCGTGGCAACATAGGATTTATCGGCAAGTTTTCATCAAGGTAGATGAACTCAAGTCACCTGTAGTGATCTTGATTTTCGCGTTTCAATCACAGGTTACTTATTTTATGTTATATTAGGTAAAATCAAGTGAAGTGTAAAATCTTCGAGTATCTTCTCTTTTACGATCATTTACCATTGAAGTAACGGACATCTCAAATTCCTCGCCACGTTGATCGCAATTTAGACATTTCCATTTAATGGCTACTTAGCGAGAAATTCCTCAACGCCTATAGTTCGCGGAGTTCTATTGACGATCAATGACAGCCAATGACCCCGTTTCACTGACCTGTCGAAAGCCCTTTGTGTCTTGTTTCAACCGGACGTAGAATCGCAGGTTCAATGTCCCTACCCTTCAAGTACATCTTTGCATTTCTCAAATTGAAAACGGCGACATTGAGTCAATTCGACACACCCTCCTTCTATCGAAGAAACGGAAATGCAGTGCGGTTATTTATCGTCGAGTCTTGATCGCTTTCAAAGTCATTTCACTGGTATTAACAATTGCTATAGTTTGATCAGTCTCGCGTTAAAGTCAGAAAACATTCTTAAATATTTGATCGATTAAGGTTCCCAAGCATGATGACAAACCACGCTTTCTGGCTTCTCTTAGAATTAATAATAGTCGTCGCACATCCATTTCCTATTTTAACTCATTACGCCAGACAATTTATCACTTCATGTCCTGGTTTATATTTAAAACAAACTACGGCTCTATACTTAATTAAACCAATGGTATTACGCCGTTACCACTAAACAAGCTCATCACGTCGATTCGCCTGAGAACCATGAGAGCACATATTGCTGTATGATCAATTGTTTAACACCGTGCATGCAACGACGACCGCTCGTCGGTTAACTCCTCATACAGACAGAAATAGGCTCTAAGTTTTTCCTTTTTTTTTTTGAAAACCTTTCTTGTATAGGTTCTGGCCGAAATTAACAAAACTTTTAACATCATACCAAGAAGATACCCAGGATGAATGTGACTTCAAAACGTCTTTCTTTTGAATTACCCATTTGTGGTTTTTTTTTTTGTTTTTGCGAGTAGTATGAATACAGATAAAAGAAATGCAAAACCGCAGTCTTTCAGAACAATTAACTCAAATACTTAGCCGGGACGTTTTTTTTCCTATTTCATGCAGTGGTTCATTGAAGAACAACTCACTTTGTAATCGAACTTAGTACCCTACACAACTTTAAGAACATGTTAAGAACGTTTTCAGACTCAAATCGCAAAATACTGAATAAATAAGAAAGTCCAGCCTCAGCAGCCAAATTAGACGTTCTAATAAAGAAAAGAGAGAGTGTAGCTCTTCTTCATCTTCTGAGCCTTCGGCTCGTGGATCCACAACAACTTTGGCAATGTTATGAAGTATTTTTAATTTTGAAAGAAATTACTTCGAGTAATAGAGGGACAACAATCTTGAGGAGTAAATTACATGTTGAAAAAAGAGAAGACATACATATTGATTGTCCAGTCCGCTTTTCGACGAATTGAAGAAAATGGATGTAAATCCCTTGTGCATTACCACTGGTTAGATCATGTTTTGATCATCTCCGCAGACGACGAATTTTATCCAACTTTGAAATTATACCTGCCCTATAGAAAATAGGATGTAAAAAGGTGTTTAATATATAGCGAAAAAGTAGCGGGTAACGGTGCGGAGCCTGCTAGTTGGGCAATCATCGCGTGCATTAGTTGACAGCTCTATTTTTGATGCAGGCTTTTCTTGCAGTAGTATTTTAGCTCAGTGCTGAGGTACATTGCTTTTGAGTTCATAGCAAACTTCTCGTAGAAAAGCTCCATTTGTGACATAACTATGTTTCGGCTCTCTTCAGCAAGTAAAACGATTCAGTCTGTGTGAAGTCGACAGAAACGGAGACAGCCGTCATTGAATTTAACTGGAAAGACCATTAAAGCGAAAGAAAGTCTATCTTTAGGCTATCTGACCGACGAATGAAAAGCTAATCGAACATAAGTAATATGGGAAAACTCAGGGGCACCCAACGAATCTGTTCCCCAGAGGAATCTTGCTGGCTGGCAAAAATACAGGTGTTTCGATGAGCTGGCTGGGAAATTTTGTTATTGATAGAGGTTTTGCCTGGGAATTACTGACTTTTTCTAGCATTTCAACCCGAGCTGGCTGTAGAAACTCTGAATTCTGAGGACGACTAAAAAAAAAAAAAAGAGAACCCCTTCCCTCTCCCAGAGAATAGTCACAAACATACGACGGCTGGTCAGAGTGATTGCGCTTGCGGAAAAAACCTGTTTTGTCCCGGTTTTGTCGCTTTTGTTCGGTCGTTTTGGATCGAGGGATTTGAAAGCGCGCAGAATTCCTGGCTGATCAGTTGGCTGCGAAACCAACCAATTTTATCTAGCTGGCTGGGAAATTTCTTGTGTGTCTTGCTGGGAAAAAGGAACAAATAATGTTTTCCCAGCAACACTGAAAAACACCTGAAAATGCCTCAATAACATTTATTTTCATTAACTGGGGTAGAATAATACATTTTACAACAAATTGGTCGTTGGGTGCCCCCGAAAACTCATGATCATCTATTAAAGCTGGTGGCTGAAGTAAGTGAGACAAGTGAATGAAAACAAAACAGCAGGTAACATAATTACGGTTTTTGAATGGTCAATCTCCAACTGAAAGCTTTTTGGCGTTCCATTGGCCGTAAATATACAGAAGAACGATTTCTTAAATGAACCTGGAAATGAGTTGGACTGAAGGGATGCCAAACGAGGCGGTTTATACTTTATATTCTTATTCGTGATAAAGATGACAGGCGTCTATTTTTGTCTCGCCCCAATTTTCGCGCGGCCAAAACTTCGAATTCAATGAACGCTGGCTAGACGAGAAAAAAAGACGCAAGAATTTAATTGAGTTCAAGAGCAGGATAGAATTCCCTTAGGGATTTTCAAATGAAGTGTAAAGAACTGGTGGCAAATTTTATCCCAAAATGTTTAAAATCGTGTAGAGAACACTGAAAAAGTTGCGAAATATCATGATGATCGAAGTGACAGGCTAAGAATCAAATTATATGGAAAGGCTAACAGCAGGTGGAGGTAAATATAATGATTGGTGATAGACCACTTTGCAGTTGTAGATAAGTTACCTGGCCTAAGAATGGAAGCGAGGCTGCCGGTGACCCAGTTTTGATACAAACCTTCGTGCTTTTGTAATGTTAATATGGACTAATTAGAATTACAACAACACAATTTACATGAGAAAAGCAGTGGCAGTGTGGGCTGTATCAATACTGGTACAAGGTCACCTGCAGCCTCGCGGCTATTCATAGGCAAGATCGCTAAGAAAACAACTGTAAAATGGCCTATTGAGACCTTATTGTAGTGTGAAACTCTAATCATGAAATGGAAAAACGGGTGTCACTAGCTATATAAAGCTTCCAACGAAACCAGGGTGATTTGTTAGGGAGATAGGATAGCACAGTGGTGAGAGAACCCGTGTTGAGTCTGCTGGTTCAATGCTCTACTTTGTTTCGAGACGTTTTTCTTCCGGTACTCCGGTTTTCCCCTATCATCAAAAAAATCAACTTACGATTTGAAATAAGTTGATTTTCATTTCTGTAGAGTGTCGCTAATTAGCCCCCCCACCCCCAGCGCCTAAACACAGTTGACACTTAAATAAAGTTCATTATCATCTCTCCATCATAATCCGGAGTATTACGACAAACTTGCAGCCGAGAGTAGACTTGCAGTACGTTGCTTGGAAGGAACCGCGCTTTATTTTGGAGGCTTGGCATTGATGGACTCGAACTAAAACAAAAGCAATGTTTGTTTTAATTTATGAAAGCTTTCTTCCACTCAGTTTGTTTTGAAAGAACATTCTTCAATCACCAAGGTTGAAATTCCGTGGTCAAGTCAAAAGAGTGGAATCAAAATTGTTTAAGCGAAAATCTGTGTCGAGAAAGCAGAAGTTGTGTGAACAAATGAGGAACTCAGAATAATTTTAAAGTGAAAACGGCGTGATATACAAACAATGCAAAAAAGGATTAGAATGTCTAAGTTCTAATGGTCGGATTTAAGAAACCGCAAAATGCTTTTAAAGATTGTTTAAAATGGAATGTGATTTCCTCTAATCGGAGGATGAACTCAACGCCATGCACAGAGAAGAAGAAAGAACATACGTATGTAGGTGGTCTTTTTTAATAAAAACTGGACCATAGATGAAACACTTACGGCCACCAGTGCAAAAGTTTGATCATGTAGACGTGTTAATACAAACCGGACATTTATTTACAAACCAAACAGATCAACGTTAAATTTGCAACACAAAGGAAACAGAAGAAACTCGTGTCATGATTGGCCAAACGTTTACTTTGGGCGATAAAAAACAAGCCTCTTAGCCTTTTTATTACAACCATAGAGTACAGAGAACAGCGGCGCGAATAATGATGTGAAATCGAGGTCGACTTTATAACACGACAAGAGGTAGTGAATTGAAAACGTGATGTCTGATAAGTATACAGCATTGAACACGGATCGAAGTATCGGCATTATAATCGTAGAAGTTGCGGTATGTTCAGTAATTGGAGTTCTGGGGCTGTTTGGTAATGTGCTGGTTTCCTTAGTGGTTGTTCGATGTCCAAAACTTCGAACCTCAACAAACGTGTTCATTGTTGGGCTCGCAGTATGCGATATCTTTACATTATCGATTTGCGCACCCATATCGTCGGCTATCCTGATATCAGATGGATGGATAAGTAACTCCAAATTTCTGTGTAATCTCCAAGGATTTGTCTTTCAGACGCTTGCCTCAATATCAATAGCGACTTTAACTCTTACAGCCATCAACCGATTTGTTCGAGTGGTGAGACCTGCGGTATACAAGCGGCTTTTTACCAAAAGAAACTCACTTCTTCTTATTTGTGTTATTTGGTTTTCTGTTCTTGGTTTGTACGTGAGTTTACTTGTAACGAAGTCAACGCATGTGCGATACGAGCCAAACTATGCTTCGTGTCTCATCGCACATGCCCTTGTTCAAACTTTACTCGAGTTTGCATTTTTTGTTTTATCCTTTATTGTGATTATATTTTGCTATACGCTTGTTTTTAAAACCATTAGAAGGCATCAACTTTCTTTGACGTTCCCCGGCATAACCGAGAATCTTAATGTTTCATTAGAAGAAATCAAGATTTCCAAGGTTTTGTTGACAACATTTCTTGGGTTTGGCATCTGTTGGGTACCAATTCTAATTATCATGACCACGGATCGTATAGCTCAGTCGCACACAACTCCGCCTCGCACAAGAACTCTGCTCTGTACTTATCTAAATTATCTTAGTGCAGCTCTAAACCCTTTCATATATGGAATCATGAATCGCTCCTTTAGAGCGGAATACCACAAGATTCTTCTCTGTCGCAAGAACTCAGTTGTTACACCAGACATCTCTGAAAAAAACATTTGGACATTAAGGAATGCAGCTCGAGCGTCCATAATATGGAAAAGATTCGTTTTTCCTGTCAGCAATGCAAGCGAAATCGCATGCTCACCGCATAAACAAAGGATCGACAACTCAGCCCAGCGCTGTGCGCGTTCATTATCTACTTCAACTTCTTGTAAAATGGTCCCGTTCTCGGATATTTTTCAAGACTCTTCTCAAGATATGAAGTAAACTTGTCTAATTTGCTAACTTTTTAAGTGAGAATGTGTAATAACCCAGGCTGTTGAAGAAAATTAAAATAATCCGGGATTAAATCGAGGCTATTTTGAGCTTTGGCCATACTTCAGAGTTACCCAACGTTCTTCACTCAAGCACAGACGCAGTACCACAATTTCTTGTGAAAGTCACCTCGCTAACTAGACTAAGGTCGCCCACAGGCGAGCCTGCTGATTGTCACGCCAGTCTTCTCGATTATCCATGCAAGATGTCAGTTTATCCTTAGAGATGACACAAGGATATTTCACCAGTAGATCCATATACGTTTTGATTGGTCTCCCC
>NC_090887.1:5852393-5874893 GCF_036669925.1 Montipora capricornis
AGCGTGTGGTTTGTGCAGGGTCAGGGCAAAATCAGCGAAGAAAAACATAAAACAAAGAAACATGTCGAGTTTCACAACCACCTCCATATATTAACTGTGGTTAAACTTAGTTAAATCTGCGTGATTTTAAGCCTTATAACTTTGATAACGAGCCAGTTATTAGCCAACAAAAACTGACAAATTCTTGGGTGGCAAGGGCACTGATGGTCCTATGCATTCTTTATAACATTTCGAATAGTATATTCCACATTTGATAAAAATAGATTATTGCAAAGCATTATGGGATTGAAATGCGGACAAACATCGTTAAAATGTCTTTGTCTTAGTCTGCATATTAATCTCACTATGCTTTGGGCATAAGATCGTGACGTCAATTGAAAAGAGTGCTATTTTCAAAGGATTATCCGGTATGTCGGGTTCAGATTCTCAGAGATAGCTTATTATGCAACGCACTTTCAATATTCAGTATTTTATTCTTGACTGGCTGATTAGAAAACGATAGCTTTGTGCTTAAGTGGCAAAAAAATCTGAACAAAGACTCCCCTATAGGATTTATTTTTATCATTACAATTAATGAATTTGATATTGGAGTTTGTTATCCAACTTCACAGATAAAGGATAGATTATTTATATCATCCACGAGCCCATTGCTGCTGAATATGTTGCTCTTCTCTTCCATCATCCAAGATGGCGTCAGGACTCGCGAATGCTGGAAGAAACTAGCTTTTCTCGAATATAAATCTATCACGTTTGGGAGATTACCAAAAATATTTTAGGCAGTTGCCAGAGTTGCTTATTTCTCTTCACCATCCACTACTAGTTTAGAGGAACATATTCTACATACAAACTATTAATGGAATTCCTTAACTTTAGATGGGATAACAAATGTAATTTTAGCATAACGAGGTATGACTTATAAATGGTTCTCACCTGGCGTCACAGCAGCTATGTTGGTGCGCAGAACAATAGCGGAAAAGGTCTTTTGGGAATTTGACTCTTTCATAATGCAAAACATGAGATGTAATTTGCTATCGTTTTGTGCACCAAGATGGCCGTCTCATCACGTGACTCAACTCCTTCTATAGAGTGTTATCATGTGACGACACGGCGGCCATGTTGAAGTTCCTAAACAAAGGAATTAACTGCCGCAATGTCGGTGTCCCTAACTAATCCCCCGGGAATTGAGCTCTTTTATCATGCAAATGTTTTCTTTCGTTTAGGTGGAAAAACAAGGTTACTGATCACGTGAGTGAAAATACTCTATAAAGCGAGGCGACCAAAAACTAAAACGTTTAATTTACTCTCTCTCTCTCTCCCTCTTAGTTCCTAGACAACACCCTACCCCCTGTACAACCAGCGACAATTCACGCTTATGGTTAGCATTGACATAAACAAAGCGTCTTTCCCATAGGGCAGAATAGCGTAGTCGCTAGTGCAATGCATACACGTTCCTCTTAAAGCATTTCACTACCTTGGTCAAAAGAATATGGAGGAGCATCGTTGTAATCAAACATTGTCTCCGATGGCGGCGGAGAAGCCGAAGGTGTCGGTGTCGATTCCCGTTGCTTTTCTGCTACGCGAAACCGATCCACTGCCGAAGGAAACATACTTGCTTCAACCAATCCGAGACCCGAATCGTGGTCACGTTGCATGGAGTCGGTTTCCGCGAGCACTATGCTCGGGTAGGACGCGTAGTTGTTCTCGTTTGATTTCAATTCAAACTGCTGTATCTCGTACTTCGGCTTCAACTGAGATGGGGGCGGACGGTTAGGCTCTATAGAAAATGACTCCGACATATTTTCGGCGCTAAATAGTTCTTTTTTCGCCAGGCACTGACATTTGACAAAATGCCACAAGTGACGTCTGAACTCAGGGTTGAAGCTAAAGAACATTACTGGGTTGATGATGGTCATGCTGTAAGTGAAGATATACACCACGTTCATGGCATCTCCGAAGTAAAGCTTGTTGTCACCGTCGCCAAAATCCTTCACGAACCACATGATCTGATGAGGAAGCAGGAAGATGGCGAACACGATGACGTAGTCGACAAGCATGCGTAGGATACGATTATGACGTTCACGGCGAATCGCGCGCTCTGGATCCAAGACTCTGTAACTAAAGTCAGATTGGTTTAAAAACACATTGTTATGACATTTTTTTTTATTTTTCGCGAATTAAGTAATGTGTAATTCTTCTTGAGTTCAAATGGTGTGGTCAGTAGAAAAAGAAATTTATGCATTTTAGGCTACATTCACACGGTACCGGACGAATTTTCCACCGGTTGAAAAATTCGACCGGACATTTTGTTCGCACGGAACCGTACAATCTTTTCGCTCTGTTCACACGGAACTGACACACCGTATTAAAGTTTAACCCTTGTCAGTGGTTTTACCATCTGATCATGCGCAGAGCACAGCTTTACGAAATCCAAAACAGCTTCTTCCAGCTGAGTTACCACGCATCCATGCAACCACGCCTTTTCCATGCAAAATTTTAGACGGTCAAGGCGTTCACAGCGCACCGGTTAAATTTTCGACCGTATCGGCTAAAAGTTCGTCCCCGATTTTGGTGTTCAAATTTTTGAACTGCGAGGCGTCTAACTTTTCGTAAGTTTAGCGTGGTTTCGTGTGGTCGGAGCCTTTAAATACACGAATTTTCAAGTGGTAGAAAATTCGTCTTGTATCGTGTGAATGTAACCTCAGATTGTTTGGTACTATGATTGATGAACGAGCTGAAAAGTGGCCTCCTTGGCAAGCATTTTTAATAGGAAATGTAAAGGCGCCCGCAAACCAGGAAATAATGTTGCGGAAACATTCTTGCGGAAGCAACTGTTTCCCCGTTTGCGGCCCCAGGAAACATTTGTTGCGGAAGTAAAAGTTGCTTTCCGGGAAGCATAGATGTTTGTGAATTTTGCTTCCTCAACAAATGCTTCCTCGTTTGCGCGCCGAGGAAACATTTCGGGAAACAATGTTTCCGCAACGATGTTTCCTCGTTTGAAGACGCCACAAAACAGAATATCATTGGTTGAAAAAGGAAAAGTAATCGTGCCACACGTGCAGCACGCATTTTAATACAAATTCTTGCGCTTCTCAGTCGGCATGACAACGACGTGAAATCACCAAATTTGATGTTTTAACGACAACGTGAGCATACAGTCTCTATTTTTAAGGATTCTTTTTCGACGTGAACGACATGGAATAATAGCGGAAGACTTACGTATGTCTTAAGTTATATTCTAAGGTGACGTTTTCGCCGTCGTCCCCAATCGTTAGGGGGATTTAGCAACGACGTCGGGAACGGCAACGAGAACGTCATCTCAAAACATAAATTTGCGTTACTTAAATCACTTCGCAACTATTCCAAGCTCTTAAACATGACAATTGTGTGGCAGTCCCTCAAGGATGAAACCGATGTGAGTCACGCTTAGCTTTGGGGAGAAATTGAAAATTTATCTCCAAGTGCTGACGTCCTCAATAAAACCTCAACGTTTGGCTATTTCACGTAGTTGTTTCGCTGACGACGGCAAAGAAATGGACAAAAATGAAAAACGCACGTGCAGAGCATGCAAAGCTATTGTTTTTCCCACTAAATATGCAAATTTGTTACGTTCTTGTTGCCGTCGGCGTTGTCGTTGTTAAAGCTCCTCGCTAACTTTAAACGACGACAGCGGCGGCAACGGGAAGGTCATCTCACAGTATAAATTTGCCTTATTGTGACTATTTCAACCTTTTTAATATGACAAGGGTGTGGTAGTTCCTCAAAAATGACATTGATCAGAACGGCGCTTAATTTAGGGGAGAAAATGAAAATTTCTCCTCAACCTCAAATTTGGCTATTGCACGTTGTTGTTTTGCACACGACGGCCAAGAAATAGAAAAAAGTGAAAACCGCACGTGCAGGGCGTGCAAAGCTATTGTTTTTGGCCACTAAATATGCAAATTTGTGACGTTCTCGTTGCCGTCGCCGTTGTCGTTGCGTAAGTTCCCTGGTGTGGAAGTGAAATCCGAAACATTTCCCGGCCACTATCCCATTTAGCATGTTCCACTTCAACCTTCAGAAGACGAATTAGAAATATTATGTCGGACTTTCTCTTAATTACCTTTGTAGCTTCCCCCATACAAGCACATACAATGTGACCATGACGATCAGGGGCAACAGATAATCCAACAGGAACAATGACAGAGTGTACCCTCTACGGCTGAAATCCGAGTCCCAGCTTTCGTCACAGGTTTTATTTTCATAGTTGTAGTCGAGGTTTACCACGTAAGGAATCATCGTGGTGATACTGGTGATCCAGATAACAAAGGTAATAACTAACCCGGTGATGAACTTCATTTGGCCAAACAGATCCCTAAAAACAAAGACACAGTGTGTTAATAAACAATTGTTGGATGAGGTTGAGCATGATATCATGAATTATCAAAACCGAGGTCAGCCATTTTGTTTCTGAGGAGAACACTCCACGGGGCTTAGTAACCAGGCAGACGTTGAACTTGACATGATAATCATATATTTTATTTCAGTGTCAACACAACCGTACTTAGGAAAAGAAAGGAAAGGAACTTTATTGAAGTGTCTAGTCTTTTCTAGTGCTGGCACACTAATTAGAGACACTGTACAGCGCCGGCAGAAATTAAATCAAATCAACTCGTATCAAATAATTGGTTGGTTTTGAAGACGAGTAGAGAACTAATAAACTCAACCCACATACGACACCAAGTGGTTAACAGAAAGTTTTTTCTCCAATTCAAAACAGCTCTTAAAACGAAACCACGTTGAAAAAAAAAAAGCTTTTACTTGACCATTTTGAAAAAAACAATGCATTTTTGAGAATGAGTCGAAATTACCTGATATGGAGAAAGGCAAATTACAGGATGGCGTAGTCGAACGCTTTGTGAAAAACAGCGAAGAGTACGAGCAAGAAAGCTTGGAATTAATGATTATGATAAAGCTGTTTGGAGATACTAATTTGTAAATATAAGTAATATTAATTCCTAGATCCTCTGCAACAACGAACCTATCAGTACTCGAAGCTTTCCCTCTAAATTACCACAGGGATACCACCTCGTGCCCTGCTTCAGGAAATAGTATTCGACCCGAAATATGATAAGGCAATAGAGCTTAATATAAACTCGCTGTAATGAGATCTTAATGCAACGTCAAAATGGCTTGCAAAAAATAGCCTTCCACGTTCATCACACATTCCCGGTGAAAAAAAAACTCCATGTGGGGATGTAATTATCGTCAACCCAGTTGGAAGTAAAAGCAAAATCCGGAAATAATTGTTTGTTCGCTTCGCAATGGAGGCTATTGATAAGCCTCAATGCAACTGCTTTCTTCACAGTGGAGGTGCATTTAGAAACTAAATTAATAATAATAACAACAAACTTTATTTAAATGTCAACTGTATTTAGTGCGGAGGAAACTGGACACTGCACCGCAATGTAATTTAGAGGGAAAGCTTATTAATTTACTAATTTAGAGGGAAAGCTTCGAGCACTGATAGGTTCGTTGTTGCAGAAGATCTATTGAGAGGGGAAACCGGAGTATTCGTAGAAAAACCTGTCGGTGCAGAGTACAGATCTAGAGTACAGAGCCAACAAACTCAACACATGAGTGACGCCAATTCTGGGAATAAAACCCGGGACACCACTGTGCCATCCCTGCTTCAAAATTTTGCATCCCTTACTGGGAAATAAATAATTTCTAGTTAGAACATTTATGGGAGAAAATCAATTGTTCATTTAAATACAGTGAGTTAAGTTCGGCATCGAGGACGACGCCAAATGGCGATTAGGGTGGCATTCGAACCAAAAAAACTCGTGAAATTCCGGAAGTAGGTCTGTATCCCGCAGATTTTCGATTCTAAAATCGTCTACTTTTCTATAAACAAAGCTTGTTGTTTTTTTTGACCTTGACAATGGCATTTCCGACTGCTTTTGTCTGGAAGTAATATAGTAATTACACTATACTAATTTGTTAAAAGAGATTTCCGGCTTTAAAACATATTTTCGTAATCACTCCCACAATGAAAGGGATCAATCTGCTTCTCCCCTTGACATTCAAGGGCGAAACAATGAATCGACACTGTATACAAGATTCTCGGTACCTTAGATATGAAGTGGATTTCTTTTTCAATCAAGCTACTTCTACCTTTTTGAACCCATTCCAAAAATACAAACAAAGGCTGATAACAGCCAGGAGAAAACTCGGATTATTGAAGAGCGTTCGGCAGTCC
Source organism: Montipora capricornis (assembly GCF_036669925.1). Taxonomy (NCBI): domain Eukaryota; kingdom Metazoa; phylum Cnidaria; class Anthozoa; order Scleractinia; family Acroporidae; genus Montipora; species Montipora capricornis. The sequence goes on from NC_090887.1 coordinate 5,858,632, forward strand.
GCGCTTTGAAGACAAAGGAAAAGGTTAAGGGAAGAAACGATCTTATAGGACTGAAGTTTGATGATACGAGCACGTACTTCTTAAGATGGTTTCAATAAGCGCTGAGTATTATGACTCATGTGACAGGATTGTAATACTTTTCCCTTGGCTAGACTCTGAATTTGATGTGTTTTTAAGAAGGTAACTTGTAGTCAAAATAACTACGCATCGTCAGTTCTGAGGAAACGATACAACATAAATTGCCCCCTGAGAAGACATCTGCCGGGCTACGAGTAAAATACTAAATCTAGAAAGATGACAGAAAATAAACGGAATAGAGTAACATTGGCATCGAGGCTGACATGTTGATCATTTCCGAGTTTTTCACTTCAACTTCGTTTAAAGCGCGAATTGCAGTTTATATAAGTTCTACTTTTCGTGTACATTAATCATACATGAGAAAGACTTGTGAATCACCAAATTCCGCTCGACAGTGGACACTACTAAGGGCCTCCTAACAATCCCTTTGAGGTGCTTGCAAAACAAAGGTTCACTGACGGTTAATCCCTTTCGGGCAGGGTTGATATCTGGATGGGAGACTATAGAGAAATAAGTTTAACGTGTGATTGCCTTTTGTGGACGCCATGTGCATCTTAATGCGTTTTTATTTTAATCAGAATACTCACTTAACGGAATACTGACCACTGATGCGTTCGTTGGAGAACTCACTAGGTGAGCCGAGATGCCATGAAGACGATTGATTTATGTAAAGAACGTCTATCGAAAGTACTAACATGTGTGAAGCTTGTGGAGTTAGGTAAAAAATAGAAAGTTTGGCGTAACTGGAGGTGTCGACGTTACAAAAACAAATATGGTGAAAGTCTGGATGTTGTTGAGATTGCATGACAGATTTTTACTAAGAAATGTCCCTCGCCAAAAATTTGCGTGTTGGTGCAAATTGACTCCATACAAAATCACGAGGTGCGCAAACGTCATTTGCGCACATGACGTATCAATGCACCTATGATGTATTCAAGACGGCGCTGAAAAAGCAGACGAACGAAAAAAAAATTGCCAAAGCTCACCCTATGCATAAGATACCCAATATTAGAAACTGCGTTCTCCTAATGTCGAACGCAATAATAATAATAATAATAATAATAATAATAATAATAATAATAATAATAATAATGTTAATAATAGTAGTAATGCTCTAGGATGTGATCATTCGGCTATGTGCCTCTGTTGTGATAGATAAAATTACTTTTTTGCTTCTGAAGTTTAAAAGAGATTTGATCGTTTGTCTTGTTCATAAGAAGATAGCGTGCGAGCTATCAATATTCTCCTGAGCATGTGATTACCGCCAAAACTCACACCTGGTACTTTGCTATTGAGATCTGAAGTTTTGCTGTTCGATTGTGACGTTCAGCGATAGAGGTTGCCAATTCTGTGCTGTTCAATTCCCGTATTTCACTCAAATTCTAACGCCAGAATCAAACTCTCAACAGCAAAATACCAAGGATTCTATTTTTGACGGTGGTCACGCTCCAGAGAAGCAGAGATGACGCAGAGATGAGCGCACTCGCCTTCCACCGATCTGGGCCCAGGTTCGTTTCTTATATTAAACTTGGCGTCCCATTTGGATTAAGCGTTTTGGTTCTCTACTCTACTCCGAGAGGTTTTTGTCCGGGTACTCCGGATTTCCCCTCTCTTCAAAAACCAACCTACTAGAGCGAGTTTCAATCAAGTGTCATAAAACCAAAACCAAAGTAATTACTTTGGCCAATCAAAAAGGACGGAGACAATCCAGTAAACCAATCAAAACTCGAAGTAATTACACGTAGCCGACACAAAGCGCGAGGAAATGTGTACGCGCGAGCCACCATTAGTTTTGGTTTCACTTCTGATTGGTTGAAAAAGTGGCGCGAAACCTTTGAACCAATCACTATTAGATTTGTCCCCAATTAGTGCTCCATCGCTAAATACAGTTGACACGTCATCATAATACCGTCACATGATCTGTTATTGGGAAATCGAAATGTTCAAGCTCGAAAGGTCTATTTTGGTTTGGTGTTCATAAGCCACTAATCACGTAACTGAAAACTAAAAAAAACGTATTATGTGTTGAAAACATATGAGGCGTCTTCTTTTTGGGGATTTCCCTATCAAGTCGATGAAGAATAAATCATTTCAATTTCTTATCTCGCGGACAACTTCACGCGATCGTTAATTTGAAAATAAAAGCAATCTACAAATACGTGGCATCAAAACATCGGAAATGAAATGGTAAACAACCGGATGAAACGCTCGACTTCTGGCCTCAAATGAAACCCTGTTGGTTGTAAATGTTAAAAAGGATAAACAATATTGAACAAGGATTTGTTACCCATTTCGACAAGGTTGTAAATGGTTCTGACACACAAGCAAGGGACCTGGGCCATAGACGAGTTCACGCTCTTGATTGCATCATGGGAAATCGGGGCAACATGGCGGGAAACTCAAAGGTTTGTACGGAAATTCGAAGCAAAATAGACTGTACATGACTCTACTTTATAGACTATCGCCTTCATAAAGGTTGAACTGGACTTGGTATCCGTTATTTGGAATTCCTAAATATTACTTTTTTTGTCTCAATACATTCTCTGTAATTTTGTGCCTTTGGAATTACACGAAATGTATGGCAGAAACTCTTTTTAATAAAATAATTTCTACAATTATAGCTATTCTCGCCAAATTTATTCTACCGCACCTTTGAGCGCATATCTTTTGTTTTGGAAAATAAAAACCCAAAATTGCATGTCAATAGTCATGAATACTTTTCATCGTTTTGAACTTCCTTACAAACCTTTGAATAGGCCATTTCCGAGTTCACGTCTGCCTCCTCTTCAAAGCGAGTCTAAGTGCGAAGTTTTTGTGATGGTAATTAGTTCTACTTTACATATGATAGCAAACTAATTATCATAACAAAAACTTCGCACTTAGACTCGCTTTGAAGAGGAGGCAGACATGAACTCGGAAATGGCCTATTTCTCTCCATCTTGCCCTGCTTACCCATGATGCACTCAAGAGCGTGAAGAGCGTGAACTCCGCCTATTCTGCATTATTCTGCATGTCTTTTCAGCTATAAATGTGACATTCCAAGTTCACTAAAGCCTCTTTTTGAAAGCGAGTCCAAGGGCAAGGTCCTAGCGATGAAAGTTCGTTTACATTTGAATGAAGAGCAATACCGATTATTTTGCACTTCGATCGATTTTGAAAAGGAGGTCAAAGTGAACTTGGACATGACTAATCAAAACAATTTGTCACGCTCTTACTTTGTAACGCCACATAATCGATGACAAGCCAACGCAACGTAGGTGTAGACCATGGCCTGTAACGCAGCAGTCTGTAATGGCCATAAAATCTTACATCCAACTGGTCCAAACGGCCAATTGTCCGATGCTTGCCATACCAGGTTAAATGGAATTGAGGCTACCACCAGAACGAGGTCAGACAGTGCCATATTTTGCATCAGTATAATGAAACTCTTGGCTGTTCTTTGGTGCCGCCGGAATTTTCTCCACAGCACAAGTAACATGATGATGTTGGCTGGGATGCTGAGTACAAGTATCAAGATATACATAACAAGGTTGAAAGTCCAGAGGTTTTCTTTGATAGTGGCGGACTCGGTTGGCGGAGGTTCTGTTGTTGTCAATGCCATTGTAAACTTCGGTTAGCTGAAAGGCAAATTGGTCTTCATTAGGGCCAGTACGCACAAGGCTGACAAAATTTGTTTGGCTCAACCAAACAACAAAAATTGTCTCCGCCAAATTTTCAATCTTGGCAATCGTGGCCGCACTTAAAAACGTTTTCTTTAGATCATGCCGTGTAAATTGAAAAATATGTATAGTTTTCACGCCTGACAATTTGTCCTGCTCCGAAGCAGGAAGACGGCGCCTTTGAAGTTTGGTAAGGCTTGACAATTTGGTGGGGAAAAAATTACCGTGCGCACTTGTATCACGGAAATGATGACACATTTTTTCGCAAAATAAACAAAAATTTGCACAATGGGTACGGGCCTTCCCTGCCATCAGGGAACTCTTTTTTTTTTTTTTTGCATTGTACGGGAAAAGAGAGCTCTGCCATGGGTCCAAACTCACTGTTATCCAACCGCCTTTAAAGTAATTCCGCTGTTGTTAAGTGAGCCTACACAACATGAAGCATCACGTGAGGATTTGGTCGCTAAGTAACCGCCGCACATGATCAACACGACGAGTTTCGACCCATGACAGAAGTCTCTTTTCCCGTACTCTTCAGTCCAGCGAACGCAAAAGAAGAAAGACCTCTGCTGGCAGGTAATTACGGACCCTTATTGTTTAAGCAAAATATACATGCCAAATTACTAAAAACATTTCGCAAAGAATAATAGTTAAAAATCTAAATGTGTAACGAGCCAATATTAACGTTAAATGCAATTTTAACATTAAATCGCTACGTTATATTTAAAAAAGAGCTTATTGATAAAACTATATTCTTAAAACGCTGGGTATTGACCCTTGTTAACAGCTAGTCTCCCGGAACTCTAAGAGAGCCCACAAATGAGAAAACATTGCCTCCTCAGTGAAATGTTTCCTCAGTGCGCAAACGATTTTTGCTTCCGCATTTTTTAAAGCGTTTCCTTGGGCCGCAAACAGGGAAACATTTCCTTCAGCAACATTGTTTCCTCGTTTGCGATCGCCTTGAGGCGCGCAATTTTTTTTTCATAAGAGTGAATATACAGCGAACAGGCAGGGCATTCTGGAGATCTGGAAAAAGGAAGATTCTGGAAAAGGAAACTCAGAGTTAGGAAAGAGAAACTCCATGCTCACTTATGATATATGATATGAAGCACGGATATTCGGATTTGAGAAATGAGTTAAGAGTTAAGAAAGCTGATGTTTTCAGTGATGACCACTTCTTAAGAGCGGATCTACGATGTAATCCAGTTCTAATGCGAAGGAGTTGTTAATCACACAAGAAGCAGGATTTCATAAAACGTATGGTTACCTCCAGCCTCGTTTCCAATTAACAGCCAGGTAGCTGTAAACACAGCTAGGAAATGGCCCATAATGCAAATGGCACAGTACTTTTAGTGGGAGAGGTTTTGTTAACAGCGGCCATTTAAATACCGAACCCAACTGAGCTGGACCAACCGATTCCTCTTGTAAATGGAAAACAAGCCTGGATAACCCTAGTAAGGATTGGTCCAGATCTTGTTTCTGATTGTTCGAATAATAAAACGCACGTTTTCCTGGCTTAACCAACCATCGGATTGTACTAACTTGAAGTGCTATGCACAAGTCTCACTCATGTCATAAGCTCGAAAATGCAAGCATTTTGATTCGATCTCACCTGTGAGAGGACAGACGCGTAGCTGACGATATCACAAAAAAATTGAATGTATAAAAAAGCAAATAGATGTGTCTAGACGTCAAAATGCCGTTAAAAAACACTGACCCAATTTTTTGTTCTTACCACATTTTGACGTCATCCGTGGTCTATTACTGAACAGACGCACGTTATATGGAATCTATTTGCTAAGCATCCCACGCTAGTAGATGGATACGAGCTCACACAATGGTAATGGCCCATTTCGATTACCAGGGAAAATGCACAGATAGGTTTTTACTCTGATAGCAGGGGCCCGTTTCTCAAAAGTCCCGAAACTTTACAGGCCATTTTCGGGTGTCAGAATTCCCTTTGTATCTCAAGAACGAAGAGGATTTAAGTCGTCAACTTCACAGTAATTTTTCTTTTTGTTACCTTGAAAACATGTTAAAAGATCGGCTTTCCAAAACAAGTGGTTGGCAATTTCACAAATGACTTTTCGGGCCCGAAAAGTTTTCGGGACTTTCGAGAAACGGGCCCCTGGTTTCAGTGTACGTTACGTCATCGTCGCCATGTTGGTGGACGAAAACAAGATGTTCGTTCACCAGCGAGTTAATTGAAAGAAAAGAAAATGCTGGATAAACAGCGTCAACAAATTAACATTCGGGGAAAGGATCTTGCACATTGTAAAAATATTAATTATATATCATACGGTGCCATCCAATCATATCTTTCTGCTCTATTTCTCGTGTTCATCAAAATTATAAATTGCACTTTGAAAAAGAAATTGGACAGGCAACGCTCTGCTTCCAGGCAATACGGGTCACCCATAGGACCATAATTTTCTGTTGACGATTCGTCTTTCAAAACTTCGTTCGATATCTTTGCTCCAATGAAACAAAATGCAAAAAATACTATTTCCAAAGGCTCCTATCTTTCAAGATAATGGCCATTTTCGCGAGGCAAATCCGTCAAAATCAAACCTCACCACACACCTGTTCCTCTAACTTCCGAGAGAACTCTTTGCTAACAACAAAACTCAAAAAGAGCCTTCGTTTCACCATCCCGTTAATTTAAGACAAATGCTAAGATAAGAAAAGGACATATTCATCCGAGCAGATATCATTAGATCAAGATCGTTCAAATAGTCTTCTGGACTAAACCAACAATTTTATTGGTGGCCTTCTGTCGAGATCATTATTAGCTATAGCACGAATAAAGCAAACAGCTTGGAAGTCAACCGCTGTTAAGGCTACCCGAAAACAACTCGGCAGAAAATAAAGAAGATAGGTGCTGGAAAAGGAACGATGTTGGCCGGTTTATAATGAACTCCTGGCTCTCCAATGAAAGCAATCCGAGTGAGGTGTCGTGGATAATTCAAGCCCACTTCTATTGCTTTTAGGGCGTTGAAGTGAGTGTTTTAAAAGACGCCTCTGATACTCTGAACAGCGCGGAGATACTCTGATACTCTGAATAAAGCTTTACTATAAAATTTTGAAGAATGGACATCCGAGATATCAGGAAATAAAACAGGATTGTAAATGTCATGGTCAGTTTTCCTTTGGAAACGATAAAATGACTGAAATTTCTCAAAAAGAGGATATGGCACGTACGTACATTGAATTAAAGAAATTTCAAGCTGTCGCGGGGTCAACAAGTTAAATGAAAGACACCGTTTTGATAGCACTTTGGCATCGAAAAAAATATTTTGATGGTCTTGCTAATCAGCGACTCGTTTTACATTCGTTTTCAGACAACATGACTCATGACTCGCGATACGTTTCTCCTTTAAGCCGATAAATTTGAGCTTCTAATAGTTTAAAGTGAATTTTCACAGCAATTGAGCTGCCTAAACTTGAAATTCTCTCGTTTGCTAATTGCAAAAAGTCAGGTTATTACAAATATTTAGTTTCTGTCAGAATGTTTGTATTTTTAGCAGATAAAAACATTATGCTCTTAAGTCTTTAAATACGTAGACTTTGATAATGGTAAACGGCCAGAAAAAAACATGAAGCACTTTTTTAACTTCTTCAGTCTCCTGAATCCCTGAATTTTTGTTAATACAGCTTAGATAGCACTGCAACATCTGTCCCAGGACTTTTCTCTGGAAAGAAGGTTCATAGCAACGTCGGTGTATACATCACAACATAGAGGATATTTTCAAAATGCCTAAAACATATGCTGTAAATAAAAAAAGGACAGGTCCAAACACAGAACTCTTGATAGAGTATCAAATCATTATGAGGAGGTTCTGATGATAGAAGTGTTTCGCCTGGGGCAAAAACTGATTCGGATTGTTACAGACCATTTATGACGTTACGTGCTAGAATGCGGAAAAATACAGCGGTAACGTAAGCAATAGAGATTGTCAAAGGCTGATCCCAGTTCACAACCTTTCCTTCGCAAATATTCACCACGACTCTCGTGATACTAACCTTCGAAACAAGGTATAGCACAAAATTAATCCGTTTGCAGTTATTTACGCATTTAAGTTCTTTTCCGCGTAAAACAATGAAAGTATGATGCGCGATGGAAAATGAAATAATGGTAAGCAGAAATAAATAGTTTAAGAACCAAAGCACGTAGAACGCGCAAAGAATTTGATCCGAGTGGACAACAGAAGACAGCAAGATGTCTACTATGAGAAAAACTGACAGGTCGTATTTTGTTTCATGGGCAATAATTATTCAATTGAAGAGACTCAACGTGTGAAAATGAACCTTGATCAAGGAGCGAATTCACCGTTCCATAAGCGAATTATGGGCCATAAAAAACTGAAAATCACACTACTGTACTGCCAGCTCTGTAAGGCTGGGAGGGAATCAACTGCCAACCTTTAAGTTGTTTTGATCAATTTACGCAAGCATGCTTTATCAATGAAATCGTTGTTACGGCATATGCTACATTTACAAACCTTTCCAGCTCAGAGCACTTTTGGAATATCGCCTAAAAGACCGCTGGCATAAACGAGAAAACCACTTGCGATTTTGTTGGCAATACACAGTGCCCCGCCACGAAAAAGTCCGAGGTGTGAACGGCTATGAAAATATACACCTCTGCGTTGAATACACAAAAAAATATTCACCTCCAGTATCACACGGCGAGGCCGGAATAGTTTCTCATATTAACTTGCTGATATACAAGATGACACGATAAAAGAAATTAGTACAGTGACCGTTTGCGAAATTTACGTTAAAGTGGATTGAAAAACGCGAGCGTAGCACACAAAGCGGACGAGCGCTTTATGTGGTTTGTGAGACTCGCGTATTTCAAAACTTGCAAATCTTTAAGTAGCGTCAAAACAATGGTTATTTAGCTAAACTTACAATTCTTTTGCTTCCAGAAGGTGCTTGCTTTAGCGAGGAAGGGCGCGAAAGAAAAGAAAAGCAGAAAATTTCACCGCTCACCCAAGTTTTAGGTCCGACTGATGATAGTTGATATTCAATGCATACAAGTAATGGATTAGCGACATGCTTTAGGGGATCAAATGACAAGATCTGTGATACAGTTTTGACAGATTCGAAGAACTTTAGCGTTCTTGTGGAGACATATGGTCTGTTAATAACCTTGAAACGCGCAGAACATTTCTGATACTTGAAATTTACAAGGCAAAGACAGAATGAGATAACATAGTATTCGATCTGCAAATTTCTTCGAGACTATAAAAATCTGAAAACCCCGAAAAAAGAAATTCGAACCGTTAACATGGTGAGCTTCACTTCCACATTGTTGACAATGTGACGCAACGATTTGGTATCTGCTTAAGTGTCTGGTTTTAAAGAAATGTTTTCATACACAAAACAATTGACTAAACTAATCCAAATTGTCTGAAACATTATGCATGAAATGTAAAATTAAGCTGCGCACCAGAAAAAAAAAGAGTTCCAATTATCGATCAATGATGTGCGTGACCTCAAACAGGCAAATATTTTGAACTTATTTTGAACACTCCAATAGTGGCAATCACGTGACTAGTGCTAGGGTGCCTTAATAAGAGAATCCAAAAACGATTGGAACGTTTTTCATTCGAACAAAAATTTCGAAAAAACCGGGTAAGGAATCGAATGGATCGGAAATATTCCGAAAACAATTTCGGAAATTTCGCATACCTTGCGGTCTTTAGTGGTCTTAAAATTCCGGAATTCCGGAACAACCGGAAAGTCCATTCCCCTTCGCGCGCAAATTAAATCCCCGACGCAATTGAAGTTTTGTCTTAAGGGCGATTCTCGTTGTTGTGATCGGTTTCATGAGGGCAACCGGAAAATGCTGTTCTGCTCTCCACATGAAATTATCAACACTTTTAACTAAGACTTCTGGTCGAATGGAAAAGCTCCATAGTTTTACCGGCAAGGGTGCGTCAAATTTCCCACCCCTGGGCACCTACAGACTGTCAAATTCCCCCACCCCTGGGCACCTTCAGAACATCACATTCCTGCCCTGGAGTAACTGTTAGATTCACATTCTTGGAACACCAATGTTCTTCACTGTCGATTTCAAATTCCCTTTTCAGTAACAGCTGATTAAAATTTGTCATGTAACACGAAACCTTTCTCACGGTACTGAACAAGAACCTAACATTTAGCAAAACAACATGACCAATATTAACCAGCTTTCGAATCAATCAAGCATGCACAATGATATAGTGGAAAATTCATGAATATGTAGAAATATGCAAAAAAGCAATCACGAAGAAAAGTAGAAAGAAACATTCCCGCATTTGTGAACACTCCAGCAAGGACTGATAAAGTGATGGTCCTTCTTTACAAAAAGACAAGACCAGGGGTGGGTCTAGGAAAAATAATAACCGGTTTCCAAAACAACGAAAAAGTTTCTAGGGGGGTCCGGGGACATGCTCCCCCGGGAATTTTTTAAATTTAAACTCTCCTATCCTATTTTTCTGACCGACTTCCGTAAAACGGTGGAAAGCGGTATGGATCCACCCCTGAAGACGAATTCGCTTACCTTTCTTTCACCCATGGTGTCCAGAAAATTAAATTAGGAAAACCAGAGAACTCTCATCAAAACCAAGGTCAAGGATAACTCATTTCAAGGTTCTGTCGGTGTTCCAAGATGGCGGACACGTCAAATTCCCGACCCGTGGGGCAACGCAATCCCTACCCAAGGAAAGGCTCTCTGAGTCAATTTCCCCGCGTAGGTATGGATCCGAAAATCAGCTGAACCAGCGGTATTGTCAACTGGAGCATAGTCAGGCCTTCCTCTTTTCGACTTGCCACCATCTCGACGTAGAACACCAGAAAACGTGGGGACAAGCATTCCAAGTACAGTAAAATGCTTATTTATTTACCATATGTAGTTAAGCATTGCTTAAATGCTGTAAACAAAACAAAAAAGCAAGGTGACACACGCTAACACCAACCCGGTGGGTGGCCGGTGGCACAACCATTTCACCCGGTCATGCGTGATGTGTTGGCCACACCGGGTTGGTGATAACGTGTGTCACCTTGCATTTTTTGTTTTGTAAAGAAAAAGCTTAATAACAATCACAATAACTTTATTGAAAATGGTCTGAACCCTTGATGTAATCTTCCGGGTGAGTGCACAGGCAGCCAAGCTCAGTGTGAGGGAAAGCCAACAAAAATATAAGGATTTGTATGGGAATCCCTATAAACGACCTGAAAAGATAATTTTACGAAAAAATCCCAAATTAAAAAACCTAACCTTATTACCATTGTGAGTTGTTTCCTTCCCGTGTGTTTCTTTCCAGATTCGACGTGAATTGAGCCATTATCAGTTCCTCGGTTGTCAACGGTCATAATAAAATACCAAGGCTGAACACTGAATTCTGAGGAGCCCAGCAAAGGGCGTCAAATATTCCTGGATACAATGTTCCCACGGTTACAATTCCACCGTAGAATTCAAGGGCAAAGGTTTCTCTTTCATTTCAATCATCGAAGCCCTGCCAACGATGTCAGGCGGCTGTTAGTGTCCCAAACGAAACGGTAAAACGATGGAAATGCAAGGCCTGCACGCAATACTTGAAGCAAGTTTCTCGCTGAAGTCGCAAATGTTCTTCGCGCGGGTTAACGTTTGGTACAAAAGGGAGGTCCAAGCTTTTCAGAAGTCACTTGCAAAAGCCGCGAAGATGATTTCAACTTGTTAAAAACAAGAAAGAGGGAGACTTTTTGGTATACGGTCATTTGCTAAAGTGTACGAAAATCAGTTTATCCAAGGCATTGGTTTATCATACTTTGTTACGTTCCTGGGTTTAAATTTTAGTAAAATGAGAGGGCCAGTTGTAGTAATACGTGATCTTGCACAGCTGGCTTGGTTTGCCGAGATACCGATAGTAGTGTTTCAAGCAATGATTACTGAACAGGATTTTTTCCCCAAAACGAGAGAGATTTTTCATATACAGAATGGCCTCCCACCAATGTGGTCCAAGTTACATTCCCAGACTGAATGAGTTGACCCTGGAAATCCACAAAATACGTCCGTGAATCGCATACTCGTGTCATAAATAACTTGCAGTTTAATAGAATGGTAGTCTCTTTCCTGTTGATATATTGTTCAGAGTTTTTCCGAGGCGCCATAGAATGTGAAAGCCAATTGCTTCCACCCGACAACAGAATAACCTCTCATGCATTTCTTCAAAGTTGTCGCTCTCCTCTCTCGCCCTTACTTCGCCAGGAAACTGAAAGAATCGTTGGGACAAATGAAATGCAATCGTCCTTCATGACACCCGCTTGTAAACACTACAGGCACTCGATTAGCATGCGTAGCAAGCGTTTCCGTGAGACACAGAAGAGAAATTTTCGATGTTTTGACCGAGCCAAAAATATATGGGGCGAGAAAACCCGCGGAAACGCTTGCTACGCAGGCTAGCACTCGATCGTGTTACATCAAATCTATCTGCCACAGATTGGAGACTCTCTTGATTTTCTGGTACCAATAAAGTAAGACATCGACGGGTGTTCTTTCCAAATGGCATAGGAAGTCTTCCACCCTGTTTCCGCTCATCTCGCAAACCCACACAGTAATACCGGTATTACATGGATTGAGAGACACCTAAGACACAGCACTATTCTTTATTTTAAAAAGTAAAGAAAATCAACAACATGCACACACAACAATAGCGATACTCACCGTTACGTCACCTATTGTCAATGATGTGCCAACCAGAGATCTATTGGCTGGCGAAAGAAAGGTTCTTTTGTTCTGTGGTTGGCAAAATTTAAACATCAAAAGAATTGTTTATGAACACTGAATATCGCTGTACCATGATTACTAGACTTCCAAATGACGAGGAGGAAACGTAAATCTTAAGCTGAATTCACGCAGATACGCAGCATAGCATTGTGTCAAGCATTAAAACACGGACGACATTGCGACATAACAGCTCTACTCGCCTGTACGCGATGCGTGCTTTTTTTTTTTTTTTTTGCAAGTTTTGGCGAAGCAAGAAATAAAAGAAGAATCAATTGTCAAGCCAAGAGCTGATTCCTGGAAGAAAAAAAATTGAGAATCACGGTGCTCAGTTTATATATTACTAAGCTGATCAAACGAACAATGAACAGAAACGCCGAAATCATCTGGTGGGGGGGGGGGGGGACTCCCATATAAAAAGGGGAGGAATGCTCGTCGTCTTGCTTAAGGGTGTAAATCTCAATTGGGTCTCACCTAGGGTGTTCTGGGCAAAACGAGATCATATGTAGCCGCGAAGCTCTCCTTTAAGGTTGCGTGCGAAGAAATGTAAAAGGGTATATTTACTTTAGGGGTCAAAAAAACAAAAGCCTGGGCCACGCCCAAATTGGTCTCCTTTAGGGAATTCATTTAAAATTTCAGACGAGCATCCTTCCCCTCTTTATATGGGAAACCCCCCCGGGGGGAAATCAGTCGCTTCTGAGAAATTCAAAGTATCTCATCCGGGAAACTGTGAAGACGGACACTTATTACATGGGGTGTTTATGAAAAACTTTCCCCAATATATTTACTCATTAGTTGAAATAAAAACTGAAGTACCTGAACATGTAATTTGCATTCGGGGTATACTAGATTTTGATTACATAGATAACGGATAAATACAGAGTTAACGTTGTTTCTCTTAAACTTGTCAGTAAAGCTTCATTTACAAATTAAGGGTGCGTTCGATTGACCGTATTCCGGAATAGAAATCCTTCGTTTTTACGAAGATTCACATGAAAATTGTCAAACACTTGCTACAATGCTTTTTTAGACATATCTTTATCAGCCTTGTTGCTTCAAAACGCCAGACATACCGTTTTAAATCATCACTTCACGTATTCTTATTCTGGAGTAGGGTCAATCGAACGCGCCCTAAGGCTGCATACTTTTGCCACAGGTAACCCAAGTCAGGAGCCCGTTACCCGAAGACGTATTGTACCCTTGAGTCAACCCGTTCTTGTATCTTTCTATTTTTAGAACTACTATATTTTGTATATGACCGAGAACATACGTACAGCGGTCAACATACGTCAAATACGTATGTGACGTAAGAAATGGCTGACCATAGGTCTCTTATGATTGGCTATTGTGAAAACATCCACTAAAGCCCCCCTGCGAAGTGCCTCTAAAAATAGAAAGATAAAGGAAAGGTACATATGGAAGATGGAGGCGCCGGGTAATGAACTCCTGTCCAAGTTTATTGTTTGAAGAGAAAAACGATAATTCGTTGAAATCGCGTCAAATTTGCACAAGAAACAAGTAGATAGGAAATAATGAGACACGAAGAACATGGTAGTTTGATTTAACCAACCCTCACAATATCAAACAGTCATTAAAAAGAAAAACTTCTCCACATTCCGCTTATCCTGAGCAGGAGCCATTACGTAATGGGCACATGTCCTGAACTTGGGCAACCTGTGCTTGGCCAGGAGATAAAATCCTAAATTTTAGATATCAGCCATTTGATCACCAGGCATTTTCGTTTCTGAAAATCACATAAAACATTTTCATAAAGATAGAGATCAACTCCACAAGTATCTTTGTCACATTGAACAACGCCGATGTCACATCTAGTCAGCACACTTTGTACTGGAATAATCATAACCTGATAATGTTGTCTCAGCATCTTCTATTGCTTCCAAGTCATTGTACTGTCAAATCAAGACAATCACAGCGAGACCTGCTATATGACTCTGAACTGGACCCACATCATCATCACCGAATTTAATCGTTCTTGTTGCATATAACTGACAAAGAAGTGTATGATATCATAGGCCCACTGGCATCGGTCTGCTCATGCCGAATTTTACTGACTACGTTCGAAATGTAACTCTACGTTTTCCACCTTTAAATCACGATCCTTCTTCGCTCACGCTTCGGCTGGTTAATTGTCATACAAAGAGTCGTCATTAGACAAGAAGTTTGTTTGGGAAGGAAGTGACACAATCGCCACTATTTCAGTTCAATCGTGTGCTGATGCTTCGGTACTTTTACGAGATCGGTGTCACTTCGAAGGGCAGAATCTTGTTTGCTGTGGTGAAGAGATCTTATAGAAGCTTACATATGTTAAATTCTTGCGAAAAGTGGTTGCCACTGTTACATGTGTGAAAAAAAAATTAAGTAAATGGTTTTAGTCCAAAGTCTCCGTGGATATGTCAAAGAGTTTCTTCACTGAATCAAACAGTAACCCGTAAGACCACTTGATTGGTTGAAAGTACACCTGCCTGCGTTTTAAACATGCGAAATTGTTTTCAAAGAAAAGCTACGTCCATTTATAACTTTGTTTCCAGGATCAATCTTCTTTTATCCCCTGGAAATAAGGCTGCCAAATGTAAAGATTAATCCAGGTTTCTGGCTCACTGGAGTAGATTCGAGGATATATTTTCCATTGACACACTAAGGACGATAACAAGTGCGTGCATTTTTAATGATTGCTGAAAAGAGATCAGGAATTAAGCACTGATGGCGGAAAAAAGCTGCCTTTCATCCATGAGCAGTTGCTGAATTCGGCCGTCAACGGTGCGAATAGAGGAACCACTGAGTCCTTTTAGAAGGTTAACATCGCGCAAAAAATAATGCTGTAAATCTTTTCGCTTCAGGCATTCCTGAATGTACCTTAACATACCGAGAAATCTCTCTCCAAGCTGATCCGCCCGCCATTCAGTCTCCATAGCGTTATAGTGGAGAAATGCTGTTTTGATCAAGTAGAATTGGAAAAGACGAAGTTTCCTATCCGACCTGAAAATGAATTTCAGAATTTTAAGGCATTCGAGCCGACACGTACCACCGTTGGTGCGATCTAAGCTAGATACAATATCTCTTTCTTTCAGCGAGAAAGCTCTACACCACAAAATAGATAAATCTGCGTTACTTCCAAGTTCAGGTCTTGTGTAGTCTTGAAAAGAATAGGGCACGTAGTACCGTGGACTTCCGGTGTCATCTGGGATCTTCAAACAAGGAACCATTTCCGCCGTCACTGATCCACCTCTATTAGTATCCCGTACAAAGATCTCTACCGCTGACCCATGCTTTTGCGTCCGCACTCTTGCCGCATCTGAAAAACTTCTCGTGTTTTCGTTCCAATCCTGCGCCAACTTGTCAAGCCAGTTTTGCGTTTTCTCCGGACGAAAATAACCACGTTTATCGGTGAGTTTGGCTAATCTTATGTCATCGTCTTCCTTACAAAGCTTCAGCGTGGAATACAGAAGTGGAACGACATCTTCCACCACCACGTCTCCGGGCGATGTCTTTAGAACCACAAATACGTGAAATTCGTTGCCTCTTGTGCTTTCCAGGCGTTCGTATGTCGATCCTACATACTCCATACTCCGTAGGATACCCGTCTGCTTCTTGCCGTACGCAAGAAGCTTTTGTGTTTGTTCGTACACGAGTTGTTTTGCCCATTGGGTATCGGTAGAAGACTGGCGGACTTTCTCGCGGTGAAACCTACGCAGGTTTTTTAACAACTCCTTGGGTCGTATAGGGTTTGTTCTCAATTCTGGAGCTGATGTAGC
>NC_090887.1:5882393-5887393 GCF_036669925.1 Montipora capricornis
CAAATAAATAACGACTGTTCATTTGTTTGCCTGCACAAGATTAGGGCATCTACATGTATATGTTCTGGTATTGAAGAGACAAAAGTTAAGAGCTTATGATGTGACCAGTCCCAGAAGGAAATACAAGTCTCTTTTCTTTTTTCCAAACAAGAACTCATTACAGCAAATTTTCAAATAAGTTTATTAAACCCTGCTGTAAAACACAGCAGATCATGTTTAACATCAGCTCTTGTCTTCTCCTTGGCTAACGTATTGTGACAAACTTGCAGACAAGTTTGATTGGCTTTGTCCAAGAAGAGTAGTTAGTCTTCTAGAAGGTTCTGATAAGATTTGAAGTAACTGTCCTTGGAGCTCTATTAACAATGGAAGCGTGGAATAATCCACAACAGAATTTCTTGATAACAACTGATCGTCAATTTTTCCTCCTAGCAATTCCACTTTCGGTTGTTTTTTAATTGCTGACAGCAAGGGCTTTACTTTGGCTTCCTTGGAAAATGTAACGAAGGTCGGAGCTAAAAACAACGGAGTTACTTCACGGTATTTTGTGTCTTCTAGAGCCTTGGTTGTTACTCGGTTTGGGAACATCTTAACAGTTATGTCATCCTTCTTGAGGGTGAATCGCAATTCTTCCCATTCTTTGGTATCCATGTCACCAAATTGGAAAACAAGAACCATATCATTGGACTCAAACACATCCCTGACCTGATCGGCTATCATTAGTTTTCTAGCACTTGGCTGCGGAGAGAAAAATTCAACCTGTCAGCTTTGATCTCCTTTGACAGACAAAAAGTCCTTTTGTGTGATTTCAGTTGTATTACCAATAACAGTAAAGAAAAACAAGGAACAGGGTAAAACTTATTTTTGGACGTTTCAGTATCAGCAACTTTACCCTGTGAGAAGTTGTAGTTCTTATATTATTTATTATGCGTATTATCAATACGTATAGCCAAATGACAAACTGCCCTCTGTGAAACTCACCTAAATGATACTACTCGGGCCACAAATAACTCTATACCCTCCAAAAGTAATGTCGTTGTCCTATCTACATTTATTTAACATGTATCAGGCAGACAGAACTAATCTAGTTTTGAATGTGCAGGCAGCAAACATTGCAAGTATTTATTGTCGATGACGTATACAATACAGAACGAGGGATGAAGGATGGATACTCTTTCTTCAAAAAAGAAGGCTGACAAGGTGCCGACAAAATATGAACCCTTAGCACGTGGTACAAAACACAGGTCACAATTCACAGCTCCTTGTTTTACCAATACAGAAAGAATCCTAAGCATTCAGTTTTATGCATAATTTTACTGCACCTGTTTTCAACCAACCTTCACTTCCCTGCGTTTATTTCTTCCAGATTTACAACTTGCCGCCATCTTAGAGATATTCCGAGCAAATTCAAACCTTCTATTGAAAACTGCAAAGGGAAATATCAAAAATTTAGTTTTAACTACGAGTCCAGCCAGCGCCATTTTGAATCCTTGCGGGGCGAATGCAAAAGACTGGGAAAGGAATAATATCAACCCGAACCCAGACCGACGCATTCACTTCACCAAAAATGTTATCAACAGTTGTCGTTGATTTTTGTCGTTATTCTCATTGAAGACAACATACTTTGTAGACTCTCGTTTAGCTATGCGTTCAATGGGTTCTTAACTGCGAACATAAAGGAAACATCCCAGGTTAAATCTGGTGTAAGGCTGCTGTTTTTAAGAATCGAGCAGCTGTTGTTTTTATGGATCTTGAAACGGTCAAAGAAGTTTTAGAGGTGAGGGAAAAGCCAAATATTTAACAATTATTCGCCGAAGGCGAAGTGATTATCGGTTAATATTCACCGAGAAGAAGTCGAGGTGAATATTCACCGATAACACAGAGCCTGAGGCGAATAATTGTGTTAGTATAAATACACAGGTGATTATTTCAAAAAAGAAAAAAAAAGAACATTTCAACGCGAAATCATCTTCACTTACAGTGGCAAAACGACTACTGGCAGCCATTTTGTCCGTCGAGGTGATTATCGGCTGATAATCCGAGATGGCGAGCCAGTGAGAGCGCGCAATTTTTTATAATCACCTGTGTATTTATACAGAGAATTATAGTTACTAAAATGATATGATTAGGCTAAACTAAAGAATTCAGGGCCACATCTGGAGACTCTACTTAAGAGCCAGGGTGAGAGGTAGGGGGTAGGGGGTGGGAGGTAGGGGGTAGGGGGTGGGAGGTAGGGGGTAGGGGTGGGAGGTAAAGGGTAGAGGTAGGGGGTAGGGGGTAGGGGGTGAAGGGTTCTATAGTTGAAACAACCCAAACCTTTACAAAAATGCTAGCCTTAGGCCTAAACACTATAAGTATGTGTAGATAATGACTGGGCCTAAGGTTACCATTTTTGTAAAGGTTTGGGTTGTTTCAGCTCTGGTACCCTTCATCCCCTACCCCTCACCCCCTGCCCCTACCCCCCATCCCCAGAATAGTCATGCCGGAAATTATATTATCGTCATCATCATCATCATCATTATCATTACCACCTCACTGTCTGCATACCCATGGCATTGCAGTACTTTACAAACATCACGGAGTGGAGGCCAGACACAAGCAGTTTGTAGTGAATTGAAAAGGTTTGGGTCTAGGTCACTGGATTGACTCACGTGTCATTTGCAACAACACAACCTTTATCAAGACTCCATCATTACAATTCTCACCAGAAGTTTACTTAGTAATATGTAGTCCACAAGTTGTTGCATGCCAAGAAATTCACAAGACATGCACCTCGTGCAATGTGTTAACAAAGGCGTTAGCAGAAACGTAGGACTAGTAGTGGGATACGTACCTACAATCATTCAGGTATAACAATAGTAAATTATTTTTATCACCCATGTATATTTGTTTGCATGCATTTTTCAGTCGTATCGTAAATCTGAATCGCCATCAAACATACAGAAGTTGAAAAATGATAAAAACCTGGTGAATGGAATAATTAAGAACCTACCAGAGCACTATGCAGATCAGGTAAGTGAGAAACATGTGAAGTGTAAAACCCCCTATTGTTTGGTTGTGTTTTTCTAGTTGGATGGCACAGAAACATACCAGATATGTACATACACAAATTGTTTTCTTGAAAGTGTTCTTTTTTTATTTACATGCATGGCACCTCTTTTTGATCCATCTTAGGTTAATTAGAAGGTACCGGTAACTCAATTTTGGAAGAAGAGAATTAATTTAACCGGCAATGCTTCTTTTAGAGTGGTCGGCTCATTGCACTTTAAAATTCAGGGTCAAAATAATTTTGTGATTGCTTAATGTATTTGCATTGCACTATGATTGCATATTTGCATCATGATAAATGTACATGCTTACAACAGTTACAGTACTTATTTCTTGCTGCAGGTAACATAATTTCTACATGTATGTATTTGTTTTTACATGTATTGTTAGACTACCTAGTTGAAACTTGTTCTTATTTTTTACTAATTTGTAAATATAAATTTCGTGCACAGCTGAGCAACCCAGTGTACAGTAAGCTGTTTGATTTGTTTTGTCATGGTGGAAAAGCAGGCCAGCTGTTTGTTCTTCAGTTTGTTCCTGTGCTGATATGGACTTACCTGTCTGCCACAACAAGAAAGGATGAACAGGTGTGAAGATCCTCAGGGCTAGTTTACAGTTATATATAACAACACAAGCTTACTTGTTACATGTACATGAACAAACAACATAAGAGACACACCGTCTGATGTGTATTTACATTATAGGTAGTGTCTTTTGTTACTTATTTAGCAATTATTGAATGAGGCTGAGTAGGCTAGGATATGAAGAATTCTGCAGGTCGAGGAGGGTGTTATCCACCTCGGCCTCGAGATCTGCAGAATTCTTCATATTCTACGAAAGCCAAATTCAATAATTGCTTTATTATTCATTCAAAATATTTTCTTGGCTCAAACTTCTAAACCTACTCGCAGCCATTTTTCTGCTCAACAAAAATAACACAATCTCGTCCCCAGCTTTTTTTGGTCAACAGTTCAATAATTTGCAGCGGACTGCACTTTTGACGTCATTGATTCAATGTGACGAAGTTTCTTTCCAAATTTGGTGAACAGGAGCTGGTTATGGTGAATTATGTGTGTGGCTTTAACCAATCAGAAAGGGGAAAATATTTTGAATGAATAATAATGTCCATTATCCCAACCTGGTCCCCAAGGTCTTTCATCTTCTCTTGCCCCCTCTGGGGTGGGGAGATGAAAGATACTGGTAACCGGGTTGCAGCAACTCCGTGCTGTACTCTTTGGCCAACGCTGAGTGGGTTCTTTAATGTCCCACAGACTTTATGAACTAGGATTGTGAGAAGGCCTATGTTTTACAGTCTTAATGTGAGAAGACTTGAAAGCCTAACCATTTGCTTATGAAATTACAAAGCAGCCCTTTTTATCAATAATAATTGTATTATTGATAAAAAGCCCACCTTAGTAATTTTGTTTCCACATGGTTATTTCAAGGCCTTTATTGTTGGTTAGATGATCCAGGTTCCAACCCGCCACTTCCTGCTTAGTTATGTAGTGATATTTCCTCAAACAACTTAGCAAACCGTTAGTGTTGGTAGAAATTAACTGGGCCCGGTTGTTCAAAAGCCGATCAATGCTAATCCCAGGTTAAAAATTAACCGAGGAGTTTACTTCTCTACTCCCAAATGTTGTTCAACAGTGCTACTCAGCAAAAGTTTACATTAGGAGAGGTCAATCTTATCTAGAAAAAGAAAAATAAGCAAAAGAAAAATTCATCAAAAAGTTGCAAACATGAAACAAAAGCTTATGCTAATCCTGGATGAAGTTAATGGGCTTTTGAACAACTGGGCCCTGCAGAATGGTTTTGGCCGTATGTACCTAGGAAAACTCGTGAAAAAGCTTCAAGCAGGATTGAGAAGCAACATAGGCATTTTATTTTGAGTGAGTCTGTTACCTTACATTGAAGGTAATTTAAGAGTTCATTAATATCTTGGGAATCATAGT
>NC_090887.1:5894893-5904893 GCF_036669925.1 Montipora capricornis
TGTGTCGTATCTTAATAATGCATGAACCTAACAGTCTATCAAAATACCGATAAAACGTCACTTGCATGAGCTTTAAACCCGATGAAACACTCTTAATTAGAATTATAAGCAATAATAATTACGAATTATAATAATATAATTATTATAGTAATTAAATATAATTAATATAATAATTATAATTATAAGCAATTATAGCAATGAGGCCCGGCTTGTTTTTCTTGTATGCTAATGTTGTCCTCTCACAGTTTGAACCTTTGTTCTGACTCCCGAGGGACACACTTGTTTTTGCAGCCGTTCAAAACCTCTCAGCACATGTTTTGTCGGGTCTAAAAATACTGCTGCTCGTTTTTTGAACATTTCATAAATGTGACTTATGCAGGTAAGCAAGCCTGCCTTTTCAATTTTCTTTTTCATGTTACATTCTGTTTCAGTTGACAAGTGCCATCAAGCATTCACTGGAACAGTCAGGAGGTCTTCCCAAGGAGGGACCTCTGGGGCTTGAAATGTACCAAACAGATTCACAGGATGCCAAGTCTATGAATGGTAAGACTGTGCCAAAATTAAGCAGGACCATCTTTGGAGGTCCAGCTATGTACTACTCTGACGGGGAGTCTTACGAGTCCTGTCAGGAAACAATTGATAATGATGATGATGACGTTGCTGGGGATATTTACACCGACACGGTTGATACTGTTGATGACAAGTCTGATAAAAAATATCTAAGTACTTGGTTATGATATCATTTTTAAAGGAAGGAAAATAGAGCTCGCTTTTAAGCCTTAAAAACTCTAGTTTAAACATCTAGGCTAAAAAAAGCGACATTTGAAACTCACAGTGTAACTTTAATTTTGATCTTTTATTTTTTTTTGGCTTTACTCGGCTTACCCCATTGCTTTCTAAGAGTGACAATTATTGTCAATGGGGAACCATTTAGGAGCGAAATGGCTAGCAACATCTACGTCCATTCAAAAACTGTCCCCTTTTAACCCTTCGTCTCCAAAAGGGGACACTCTTCGCTGGGGAAGCACATTAGTGCAGGACTCCTCTGGGAGCGAAATGGTTAACAACATGTACGATATCAACCCTTTGTCTCCTAAGGCGAAATGGGGAACAACATCTTCATCATCTTCTCAAGAACTGCCCCATTTACTTAATGATTTTCATCAGTCTCCTAATAGTGACACTTAAAAGATTTTACTCTGTCTAACACCAGACGATTTTACTCTTCAACGGGGAATCCTTTTGCGGCGAAAGGTTTAAAGTAAAGCATTGAAGTGTTTGGTAAATTTCTGAACTTCATCATTAGATAGATAGAACCTTAATTTACCCACGGAAATCTCATCAGGATGCGGAATACAATACAGTAATAAATATATAATACAAATTTAAAATCTAAAGCTATTGACTACAAGCTATTGAATAGTACTATTCTCTAAGTTAACAATGTAAAACCTGCCGTGCAATTTTAATAATTAAAAATTAAAAACTACTAAACGTTTTATGGCAACCCGCCCAAAATTCCCTAAAGATGGGCAGACACGAGGGGTCATATTGCGGGGACATGTTGCAGCGACATGTTGCGGAGACGAAAAGGTGTGCAGTGCACACTGAGGCAACATGCATTAGGGTCGTGGGGCAGGGACATGTGATAGGGACATGTAGCAGGGACAAAATCACAACATTTGCACACACATGAAAATGTTCCAGGGACATGTTGCAGCGACATGTCCCAGCGACGTGTCCCATGAAGTTCAACTTGTTGAACTTCATGGGACACGTCGCGGGGACAAAATAACCCTCAGATTGGTGTTACACAATTATAAAAGTATCAGTTTACACGAGGGGGTATGTCGCTGCAACACATCCCTGAAACATGTACCCGCAACATTTTCATGTGTGTGCACATGTTGTGATTTTGTCCCTTCTACATGTCCCTGCTTCACGTTCCTGCTACATGTCGCCTCAGTGTGCACTACACAAGGTGTTTGTCGCTGTAACTGTGGTAACTGTGCGTGAATATGTTCAAGTTCAATATGGCGGCCTCTCAAAAAATGATGTTCGACTCTCAGTGATTAGCATCTACTTTGACATTTAGAATATAAAGCTGCTCGTTGCTGAAAATTCACCGAATTTTAGCAATATCAAGCTAAAGTTAAAAACTAGTAAATAATAGAATTTTGCTTGTCTTTGAAGCGTGTAAAATGGTTCTATGTAAATCTGGTTTACTGTTGAATGTCTTTCTTATTTGTATGATCTTGCATGGAGCTTTTCATTAAAAGAATGTATTTTAAAATACTGTTGTTTTGCAATCATAATGTTAAGATTGTTTCATTTGCTGTGATGTAACTCAAATTGTGCTGAAAGGGAGAAATGATCATCGTAGTTATCTGGACATTTTTTTTCTCTCATAGATAACTGAAAATTCAGGTGGCACTTCAATTGGTCTCCTCCCAACTGTGTGGCTTCATAGCTCAGTTGGTAGACCACTGCTCTGGTATCGAATCCTGGTGATCTGGTGACGTAATTTGGAGAACTGGGAAGAAATATTTAAGCGCCGTATCCCACAACCGTGCGCGGCCTTAAATGTTGTTTCCAAATTTCCTGCTGTATATTTCCATCACCAAAACTCAACAGATCATTCCGTGTTTCCCACATTTCCTGTTACTGAATGAAATTCAAGTACAACCGACGAGATCTTACCTCGCCTCCGTCATGTTGAATTCGAAGATAACATTCAAGGCCGCGCGCGGTTGTGGGATACGGCGTTAAAATCTTTTCTCCCCAGTTCTCCGAATCACGTCACCAGATCATCTGGATCACGTTGAAGCTTCCCGAGTCAGATTTCAAGAGACAATTGCTTCAATTGTCCCGATAACTGCGACTATCACTTCTTCCTTTCAACTATAATCCGCAGTTTAAATATCTACATTTATTTCATGACTGTGTTCAGTGTTACTAAACTTATTGAATACCGTAATATTTGTGACTGGTTCCAAGATGCCCTGAATCTGATAGCTGCAAAATGAATTTTAATTAATATTGTTTGAATAAAAGAGAAATAAATGCTGAAAATTTTGTGACTGGTGACGAGTAACTTAATTCGGAAATTGAATAAAAGGAAACTAAACTGATAAAATGGCTCGACTGTTGAAAACGCGAATGAATGTGAGACAGTTCGCACAAAGACAATTTAGCCCGAGCGATTCGCCCCCCTCTGTCTAAAGACCATAAATGACATGTCTTTGACCATAAATGACAGCTAACCGTTTAAAACACTAATGCTAAACCATCACTGAAATGAGTGTTTAGACCTAAATAGAAGATCGGTGCTTTAACAATAGTCATCTCACGACAGGGGACTAATAGTCCAGAGGGCGAAATGCCTGGATACCACTACGAACTAAAACCCTTGAGGCCGCGTTTCTCGGGATTCAACTAGGGACCTTGATAAGCACGCGCGTTTTTGAGCCGCGGACGACAACCGGAAGTGAGCTGTTTTCCCTTTTAACTTGTCTTTACACAACCATTTACATTGCTAAGTACCATCTCTCCATTAGAGATGATCAGTTTAAAAATCTGGAAGACACCACTGTCCTGGCGCTCCGTGAAATGTTTTCTTCCGGTTGCCGTCCAAGTCTCAAAAACGTGCTTGCTTAAGCTCCCTAATCTTGTCGTTCAGTCAACTGGTTGGCTATTAAACAACACCTAGGTTCACTGTAGATTTTACTCGTTCTAACCGTCGGCGCTAGACGCTCCCTCGGATCTTAAAGGGTTAAATGCTTTTAGAGTAGAACGTTTGAAAACAAACCGGGTTGGTGTTTTACGTCGGACTTGTTGTCCAGTGAAAGGGTCATGTTAGCCTGCAAGCAGGCTCTTCCGTTGAAAATGGCGCGCGGTCGAAACGTTGGGGCTTGGTTCCAGGCTCCTATATTTCAGGCAGGCTAGGGTCATGTAGAATCAATTCCGACGTTAAATTACCGAAGCGTTTTAGGAGGCGTGGTGGCCTCATTGTTAGAGTGCTCGACTCCGGATCTAGTGGTCCGGGTTCGGGTCCTGGCCAAGGACATTGTGTTGTGTTCTTGGGCAAGACACTTTTCTCTCACGGTGCCTGGGGGTAACCCTGGACTGGCATGCCATAGTAGTCATGTAGTCATGTGAAGGACTCTTTTGGATGGAATTGACTGACGTTTCGATGACTCTGACGATGACTTCCGGTGAGGTTGTAAAAACGTCAGTCAATACCATCCTAAACGGCCCCCCTCAGGACTACCCTCACCCGGACGATCGCTATGACTCCTGGGTTCAAACCATTTACGATACAATAAGAATTAGAATATTGTGTAGGCTAATGTTCAATTGAAGTCACGCCTTCCTACCCGGTAGTTCAGTAGTCGCTACGTGGATACACTACCTACGAAGCAAACCATTCGTCAGATTTGGCTACATCTGCTTGGAGCAGATCTGTTCTAGAAAAGGCTTGTTGGCGAGACTTCGATTCTGGGTGAATCTTAGCCCCCTATGGTCGAGTAACATCGTGCAATGAGTAAAGTTATTGTGACTCATATAAACAGATCAAGCTCTTTCGGCAATATTTGGAATTTTTCCACCAAAGTGAGTTTTGGGGTGTTAGCGAGAAGACGTCAGTAAGCGCAAACATCATTGTAGTGGAAATGACTAACTTTTGCACAAAAGCGACTTAAAACTGTTTTTAAAGATATTCACGAAAGAAGCCGTCGTATGTGGTTATCTTTCCACATTTTTACTGTCATACCCTCGCCCCTGAAAGAAGTGAAGTGAAGTGATTAGTCTCTACCCCTCGGGGCTTTTTAGGACTAATTTACAATGCTTTTTGTTGGGGACTTTGGCTAGACTGCTTGTTTACTCAGTTTACAATGTTTTTTTGGAAGTGAAAGATGCCCCCGACCAGATTAGGTCAGACCACTATACCTGGGACAATGGTCCCCAGCTCTGTTTCGAGACGTGAGTGGGTTCTTTAAGAAGTGTTTTGTATCGATCAGAACTTTAGCATAAAAGTGACTTATTTTTGCCATGGGGAATATCCACGAAAGAAGCGGCCGCATTTTAAAAAGGAAGGGGGAAATTCCATGTAATGATCATTCCATTTCTTAACGGTTAGACAGTCCTCTTTCGAAGAAATAAGCGAACGGGCAATTAACCCATCCCCAGTTGGAATAAAAATCAAAGCTCAAAATTTTGCCAGTAAAGTGTCAAGCAATCACACTTTCAGAATCTGAAGAAAAAAAGGAAGTGCTTTTTTTTTATCATAGTAGCACTTCAAACAAAATTCCAGCAGAGCTTACGCGTGCGTAAGAAAATCTCGATCTGAAGGCTCCAGCTGGCTTTGTTTTTTTGATCAATTTTCTCGTTGTATTTGTTAGACAAATCTGGAAATGTTCTGGCTTTGACAACCAGCGGCCTGAAGATGTCTGCAAGTTACGTGGAGTATCCAGCTGTCAGCACTGAAGATATTTCGCTCGAAGGTGAAGCAAAAAAACTAAATTTGTCTTCGCATCAAACTCCTAAGGAAGCGGTGAAGTCACACAAGAAGGCTCACAGCACCGGATATTTTAAGCGTCCGGGTTTCCTGTCGCCTAAAGAGCAAATTGAACTCGAGCGTATACCAGGAGAAAGCGAAAGTTTGTCGGAGTTACTTCGGCCAAGTGCGTCGGACACCGTTGTTCCTTCGGATAAAATCGATGGTGTGGAGTTGCTGTCAACAAGTTTCAGTTCTTATGGAGTCCTGGAACATAAATTCTGAAGGATATTTCTGGTTCAGCTCGGGTTTATTTTGTCAAGAATCAAAGTATATCTTGAAAGCTAAAAAACTCTTGTTTTGGTTCCAGCTGCTTTCCGGACCAACTTACTCGCGCAAGATCTAATATTTTTGGGTCATCGGAAGCGAAGAGGAAATTGTCCTTTATGTGAGAAAAGAATGTATGCCAGTAAAGTGTCTATGCAGCCTACAGGGTTTTTGTGGTTTGGTCACTAATGACGTCACATCAGGATTTGATTGCATGTTTGCATTTGCTTTGTCTTCATCAGCGGGTCCATGAAAATCCACTTATTACTGATCTTTATTTTGAAGCAGCGAGTCTGTATCATTTATGGATTTTGTTGATGAGCCTCTTGCCGAAGATGAATGGCTTGATCAGTATCATCATAGCCAGCTCAAGTTCTCTTGTCTAGAGAGCACAAACAACATGGCGTCGAATGTAGTATAATGGTTTGTATGGGAGTTCCGATGATATTCTTTGAGGTAGTTATATAGGATGAAGTTCTCAATACCAATGGATTATCATATTCCGTGCGTGTGTTTTCTTGTCCCTTGTTTGGTTATGTTACCTATTTGTAGCGATTTGATTTTCAAGTCTCCCCACGTAAAAAGAAAGAACAACGCGAAACACTCTAGTCGGGAAAGCCTACCGAACGAAGCCAGAAAATCCCAGACCAAAATGTCCCTACGGCCACAAATCCACCGTAGAATTCAAGGACAAAGGTTTTTCTTTCATTTCAATCCGCTAGCCGCGCAATCGAAGCCCTGCCAGCGACGTCAGGCGGCTGTTAGTGTCCCAAACGAAACGATAAAACGATCGAAAAGCGCCTCGTATGTTTTGAACGCGACACGGCGACCGTTGAGTCTTATGTCACACGGCTTGGTAACCTCGTCAGGGCGACAAACAAAGACTCACCGTTTGCTGTGTCGGGTTCAAAATGTACGAGGAGCTGGTATCATCGTGAAACAAAGAACTAAGCTAGTGGTGACAATCAGTGAGTTGTATTTATTTATATTTGTTTCGCCATTTTATGTCGATCATCACACATTGTAAACTCACTTAATTCCGTTAACAATCAAATAGGCCATTTCCGAGTTCATGTCTGCCTCCTCTTCAAGGCGAGTCTAAGTGCGAAGTTTTTCTTATGAAAATTAGTTTTCATTCATATGTAAAGTAGAACTAATTACCATCACAAAAACTTTGCACTTAGACTCGCTTTGAAGAGGAGGCGGATATGAACTCGGAAATGGCCTATTGTGAAATCGCTTCGCCTTTTGGCTGACCTAATCACCATAATCGATTGTTACGAAACCTGGCGACGGCTTCGTTTTGATAGTTTCTCTTCATTCCACGATCTCCTTTGAAATCTGCGGAAAGGAACAAACTCGTCCTTTATGAGGTCGCACTGTTTGTTGTCCACACCAAACACGAATTTCTCTGTGAAATCTTCTGGAGCAAAGTGGCATGAACAAACGTTTAAAGAAGCATTTCGCTGCCACTTTGAACGCCTCCTTTTCACAAAATCGATCCATTTTTTGTCCTTCTGGACTTCGCTCAACTTACTTTGGGCAGGGATCAACGGTAGACAACGCTTGGGATCAGGCATTATTACTACCTTCGAATGCGTGTTTGCGAGAGAAAGTGAGAAGTTTAATTTTCCCGAGGAAACCCTTGGTTCCTGATGTGACGTCACAACTCTGCGCTAAACTCCTTCTTAGGCCCCTATGCTCGGTCAGGTGGAAAGGGCGTGTCTCAAGCGGGAACTTTAAACTACGATTTGAAAAAAAATTATTTGAGCAGTTGTCTACCTTCTATTTGGGAACTAATACCACAAAACCCTGCAGGCTGCATATACACTTTAAGGTAGCTATATTTATTGTTAAAAAATAAATAAATAAAATAAATCATAATGAGTTATTTTTGATGCGTGTTTATGAAAGCCGTTTTACAATCAATAAACTTACAGTTTAAAGGCGCTTTAGAGAATGCTGGGCTACTAACCTTCCGATTTGTTAAATACACCTTATTCCAAAATGGCCGCCATTTTAGTATTCTTTTGTTTCCATGCAAATTGGCCCTTATGCCCTCGTTCAAGGTTAAATATTGTTTTGAATTTTACGTTTGATAGCGAGGCCGTAAGGTCCAATTTGCATGAAAACAAAAGAACACTAAAATGGCGGCCATTTTGGAATAAGTTGTTTTTGATCATGAACCACGCGTGCTTATGCAATAGCTGGGAACTTCCGTAATGTTCAAAACCGAGTAGGAGGGTTTTAATTACTTAAAAAAAACGAGGCGTAATCAACACGTGCTACGAGTTTTTCATACCAAACTTCTCTAAAGAAGACATATTGTGAATAACAGTTCTTTGGCCGTAATAAATAAATAAACAAAAATTTAAAAAATATATAAAAAATAAATAAAATCCCGCGTGGCAGGCGTTTGATGGGCTCCGGTGTCGTTCGCCCGCGGGTTCTCCCGAGGTTGCCTTGTGGTGAGGAAAGCAGGACCTGAAGACTTCTTGAACACCATATGTAAGTATTTGGAATGCTACATTTTTATGGTGATTCGGATAGTCGGGATAAAATCCGAGTGCTCCTTTGCAAGAGTCGATATTCGACCTTAGTTCGGATGTTCGACCATTGAGATAAAGGAGAGTTGTGAGAGCCTCGGCAATTAAACTAGGTTCTCGTGAAAATTATCCTACTCTATCAAATACTTATCCAAGAACCAAGCCATTTTCTTCCTCGAATTAACTATTATCGTTAATTCGTAATTTGTTTTTTTTTTTTTTACCATTATCGTCAATGCTTGACATGAATTGTGGGAAATGGTCATTTATCATATGGCCCGAACGGCCCCGCGCGCTCTTTTATTGTAAAACTATTGGGAAAATCCTCTTATGAGGGCAGTACCTGGCGAATTTTCTATCGGATGAAAAATTTCACCGGCCATTTTGTTCGCACGGAACCGTACAATATTTTCGCTCTCACTGTTTACACCGAACTGACAAGCCGGGTTAAAGTTTAACCTTTGTCAGCGGTTTTACCATCTGTTCATGCGCAGAGCGCTACTTTTCGAAATCCAAAATGTCGTCAAGAAAGAGAAAGCCTAACGACAGTAGTTTAGTTACCACGTATCCATGCAACTACGTCATTGCCATGCAAGAATTTAGACGGTCAAGGTGTTCACAGCGCGCCGGTTAAATTTTCTTCTGTACCGGCTAAAACTCGTCCCTTATTTGGGCGTTCAAATCTTTGAACGGCGAGGCGTCAAATTTTTCGTACGTTTAGCGCGGTTCCGTTTAACGGAACCCCTAAATGCACGAATTTTCAACCGGTGAATCGGGCCTAAATATGAAATTAGTTGATGTGGGACTAGGGAGATTGTTGAGTAGGGAGTAGGGAGGGTGTTGGGGGAAACTGTTGGGGAACTCGCAGAAATTCCAACTACCAGCAGAAAATGTAAGCTCGATGTCTTTATTTAATTTTTAAAATATGACAATTATTATATTCATGCATGTTACTTCATGCCTCTATTGTTTCAAATAATCTCTTCATTAATAGACCTTTTTGCAGATACGGCGGCCATTTTGATTTCTGTTGTTTCAAATAGCTATTATGGGATGCCCAGTGGGAAAATGCATATTAATGTGCCCCCTGAGCATCCCATAATGTCTTTCGAAACAATAGAAACAAAAATGGCCGCCGTATCTCCAAAAAGGTCAATTTCTCTTGTAATACTCTATTGACACTCTTAATTATAATTCATTCTGTACAGCGAGAATAAAAATGTGGTAATTATTGAAAATATAATCAGAAAGTTCTAACCCTTTGATCTCAAGAAACGTAGACTTTGTTAATGCTTTGGCAATTTACAGTTTTTTCCTCCTCACAGCAAGACGAGGTCTTGTAATACAAGGATAGTGTTTCCAGGTGAAGTTAGTTCAGTTATTGAGTTAGGGGTACCAATATTATGGAGCTTGATCTCCGTTGATTTATGGCCCAAGCGCGAAGCGCTTGGGCCATAAATCAACGGGAAAAAACGAGGATCCGTAACTTACAGTACGGACTGAGAAAACGAGGTTAGTAAGATATTTATTATATCTCTGAGGTTAACCGGTGCGCGGGCAAGGAAACTAGTCAAAGTGAAGCGGAAGGTTCAACTGCCACAAAGAATGCCGTGTCAAAATCCCAAAAACTAAA